>NW_026018508.1:6421917-6425658 GCF_020466585.1 Dendroctonus ponderosae
AATACGATCAAAATTATTTTATGTTTCCTTTTCTGTTTAAACCAAGACCATAGATTCCGGAACGCATCATTTCCTAAACAATATAGAGCTGTTCTTCTACATAATTTGGATGCGAAGATAGATAGAGTGCGTTCGGTTGTATCGCGACTTTGAATCAGGAAAGCGCGAGCTTATGAATTATTCATCGAACTTTGGAGTTTGGCGAAAGTACACCAACGTCTTTATGCGTTGCTCAATGGGGATAATTTCGGTTTCATCAAAAACTACTTTGGATTTCTGTTTTAACCGTAAACTAGTTTTGTTATGTAATTATTTTATATTTCCCAAAATCGCATTTATATTCTTGGAGAAATGGAGAAAATGCGAAACGCCCTAGTAAATGATTTTATATACGTTCTCACAAGTGAATTGATAACTACCCAAGTAATTAATAACCAATGTAAAGAATGAAAGCCGCTAAATGTTCAGGTTTATTACGTCGTTTTATAAGAGCTAAGTGCATTTTGTCAATTTTATCTCCTTCTCTACTTCAATACTTCATAAATATGCCGGGGGGGTCCCAAAACGAAGTCCGGCGGAAGCACAGCTAAACGATTTATAGTTTTATATATCGAGGTCGGTCGCTTTTCCCCATTCCATAATTGATTTAAGTAAATTCTCCGATTTTCCTGGCTCTTTTATGGATCGTGGATATTTTATTTATGGTGCCGTTTTACTGATATCAGCTGATAGTTAAATTAATCAAATTATCAGATATTTCTAGCCATGCACAGTGAACGATTTGTTGATTTCTCCAAAATTGCACCATTTAGGTTCCAATTCATCATACACAATATTAAACATGTCCTGACCGAAATGTTAAGAAATTATTTGTTAACACTTACGATGCTCAAATCTATAGTTTCGCTCAGTTACTTTGATTCGAAGCGAAATTTCGAATTTAAGGCGAGTGTTATCCGGAAGTTATGCGGAAATCCATCGAAAGGAAGCCGAGGGTTTGAAAGACCGTGGGGGAGCAACTATAAAATTTGTGAACCGGCAAATATGTTTTTATAATATCTTATTCGATCTTGATTCATGGGGAAATGATAAAGTGAATAAATCTTTCGGGAAAATTGTTTCCGTTTTCGGGGTTTGTGGGAAACGAGTGCCACCAAAGGAATTACTTTTCTATCGTGAATAAAGGCGACGGTTTCATTAATTCAGTCGCCGTGTTCTTTCAAACTGAATATCCACTGATATGTTATTTATATCAAGCAGCAAAAGTATGTAGGGGCAAATTAGAATAAATTACGAAAAAAAACATAAATCAAGATCAACCCAATAGTGGAACCAAAGGAGACCAGCAGTCCATTCCAGATACGCCTACGCAAAAGTACTAAGTGGGTAGACGTTTTTTCATAAAAAAAAAACAAAACAGTATAATTTTCAGAGGTTTACACGTTACATGGCATTATTATTAGTAAATTAATTTTTGAGTACTACCTGATTTTAATCTTTTTCGATTGTTGCCTCTTATGATTTAAAAGTCTCCTTAATACGCACACTTTATATACATATTTCTTAAAACCCTCAAAGAATCGAAGTTCCGACGAATGATTAAATTTTCAAACAATGTTGTGGTCATTTGCCTTATTGTTGATTATTTCGCCTTTTTTTAGTTAAGTTGGCATCTTTTTAAAATCAGATTTAACCAAATCGTGGTCTAAGTCGCTCTAAGGATATTCAATTTTTTTCTTTTTGGACATTTTTTCTAACATAAGTGTTTCTTCTATCCGTGCCCAATTTCGGGAAACAACATAAGAGTCAATATTGTAAATTTTGTGTCACTTCTGCAATTAAGTTTCCCAACAGCATGGTTCTGTCGATTTATGGAAATTGGGTGGAGATTTTGTTACTTTTTAGACTGATGGATTTTTGAATGASCTAAAGAACAATCAACCAGACCGGCTTCAATTACTGTCAAAACATTCCTCTATGCTTATAAACCGAAATTGAGGGTTCAAAGGCACGAAACTTTTCAAAGACGAGACTTTCAGTAAGCCGATTTTCGTTGGCCTGCAAAGTATAAAATTGAACTGGACCATTTTAAATTGGTATCGGCTATTTTCCTTGGCTGGCAGCATTCAGAGACGATACGTGAAAATAATTGCAAATTAGTTTCTGTCCCTTAAACCTATACGTTGTGATTGAAATTGAAACGAAAGACAAACTCCATTTAACCCTCTAAATGATAATGAAGTGCATAAAATGAGCATTATCAAATCAGCCCCAAGCTGGCCACAAGCAATGGCAAACCCCATAAATAGTGGGATATGATCTTTGAAAAGGGGTAACGACATTCATTTTAAAGTAAGTGAAGAGTTTTAGCGCGGGGAGATTTTCAATGATTTAAACGAGTAATTCATGGAATAGTAATCAATTGTTAAATGTGCCTAAAAATTAGTTGAACAGTTCGTGATTCAAATAATTAAAAGGTAGAAACTGAAAAGTTTGTGCCAAAGGCCAAAAACAGAACAATAAGAAGCATGTACTTTTGAGTAGAAATTTGCAAAAATAATTTCATATTATGGTATGTTTTCTTCTTTTAAGATAGAATAGTTTCTTTCTTGTTTGAGAGATTGAGGTCTTATTAAATCAAATACTTTGAAAATGTCTGAAAATTGATTCTATAGCCATGTGAATTTTAATAAGTTTTTCCTTGAATCAAAACTTATTATTAGCCAGGAACTAAAGCTTATTCATGTTGCAAGGCCAAAAATACGAAATTTTTATTTACTCGCCTAACTCTTCCCTAAATCAAAGTTTTGTTCTTCTATTGATAAACTGTGATTCATCCATTTGTTCAATATTTCAGTTATCTGTAGGAGTTTTTATTTTAAAGAATGTGACGTTTAATGTGTTTTCTGTTTTTATTCGGAACATTCTTTCGAAAATTTTAGTTTGTTGCATTTTGTTCCTTCTAAATGTTCGAAATGTTTCTAGTTTATCTCCGTTTAATTTATCACTTCCTTCGAATATTTGATTCACAGTAATAATTTTTTAATGTGTTATTGATGATTAAATCATTACAAAATCTTATTCTTATTTCATTTAGGCCCGGTTCCACCAAGAGTGATTAAATTCTTGATTAACTAATCACAAACATTGTTTAATCACCACTTTAATCATGATTAAAAGTAAAGTAAGTAAGTAAAAGTTGTGTCATGGGATGAAGAGTGTTGTTTCTAAAAAATCCATTTAATGAACATGTGGCAATTCTACTATTATTACTTTATCATAACTTTCGGTAGTATGTTGCAGGTCTATTTCTATTTCCAGCAGCAATGTTTGGACAGTGTTTTTCGATAGCAAAATGGCGTAAAAAACTCAAGGTGTCCATGATTTCAAAATAATTGACTCGCGGATTAAATATTTGGGGTCTTAAAACAAATCCAACATGTGTTTACTTAAAATTGTTTGAGGTTATAATACTACACTAATCGTGAGTATCGTCAATAACCAGCCATTTTAGGCAATTAAGTTAACCACTGATTAAGTGTCCATAATCGTGGTTAAAATTATGGTGGAACGCAAAGTGTTGATTAAATAGTTTTAATCAATGATTAACATTTTAATCGGAGATGGTGGAACCGGGCCTTAGTTTTCTTTTTTATCCCCTCTGTTCATAAAGTGCATAATATTTACTCAGCGTAAAAAATAACGTAAAATTTCTATTCGTACAGCATTGTGCTTTTATTC
>NW_026018508.1:6426539-6438555 GCF_020466585.1 Dendroctonus ponderosae
AATAATTTCCTGGTTATTCATTTGTCTAATGCAACAAGGAGTTAACTTTTCCAAAATATAATATAGCGAGTCTTTTGTGATCCGTTGGCTTGCATATTTAGAGCCATGCAAAAACTGGCCCCAACATCAAACACAATGGAAATTTCCATGTGCAAATATGGAACACAGACCGCGTGGAGAACAAGCGTCAACAAATTAAGATTCAAGTGCAGATTTTTCCATAGGCAAAATCAGAATCGTGGACCGCAATGTCAATTTATGCATATTAATGACCATCGAGAGCTGATCATCGGCTCAGATAGGCAAAAGGGCAAGACGAGTATCGTGGTACGAGCTATGCCTGTTTGCCTAATATATTCAGCAATCCAATCAAATTATAACCTACCCTTTGTTGGAAGATCAAATGGTTTTACGTAATTAATAAATAGACGATTTTGAAATGTATGGTGATCTCTGTTCTGTATGCTGTACGCTTTCAGCTGAATGAAATATATTATTTTATGGAAAAATATCAGTCATTTTCGGTCATGTGATCATTAACAGTAGCAAGTTTGCTACAGGAATCAAAAGACGCTGCTTCCGAACATTTGTCACCTCACTTATTTTGGTTCAGTGTTGCATTCGTTCGAGTCAGATATATTTGGATGCTAGACGAAGAAGAATAGTTTTTTGTTTTCACCTTTTTTTTATAGCATCAGAAAAATAAATTTGTTTGATTTGTGTGTAAATTGTCAGGTTTGAAGACAGTCTTGATTATTTTCTGCTCTGCATATTTTATATATGAATGCACGGGATACATATCACATTGGCTACAATTTGGGAATCTACTTGAAATGAAGTAAGTTTGTTAAAGTTAGAGCGAAATAATCATTTCATTTCTCAAAAAATCGTAAGGAACAAATTTTTGTCTAGGGTTTCAAAATTTTAAACTGAAAAATCGGCATCAGTTGTAATACATTGAAAATAACCTTAAATCATTATTACATATTTGAAACCCACGCGGTTTAATATAAATAAACTAATTTAACTGTCAAAAATGCTTGAAGAAACCGCTGCAAAAAATAAAATAAAATTATACAAATATTCAGTTTCTATTATTTTATTATTAGGTATTCAAAAGTTGTATCTTTAAGTGCCTCTTATTTAAACTTCTCAACAAAATCAATGTTACACTGACAAATTTCGACTAGAGTACAAAAAATATTAGCATTGGAATACACAGGCACTGAGATGAACATCATATCTCGAAAAAAAGTTATTGAATTTCTCGCCCAACTCTTTGATTTACAGGGTGGTCTCAAAAATCAACTTGTGGGTTTGCAGTCAGAATTTTTTCCTCTTGAACCGATTTTCAAAATCCAAGGCTCATGTTGATGCTAAAACTTGTCGTTTCGATCAATTTGGTTTATCTTTAAACTTTTGGTATTGAGATGCAAAAAAACTCTGTTTGTGTCCAACTCGGACCATACTAAATTTTCTGCAATTTTGCATGTTTTTATTTGCCCCTTGTAGAAAATTTATCTGAGATGCCTACTTTTTATTAGAACACGGACTAATAGATCACAAACGATGCTAAATAATGCGTCAAACTGAACGCAAATCGCTCGAAGCAATCTGAATTTATCCAGTTCCAAAGTTAGGGAAAATTTGGCTGGGTACCTTTCATTCTGTTACTGGCAATAAAAGTAATAAAATGTTGTACGCAGTTAATTATTTTTATTGCCTTCACTTCGTTGCCAATTTTATGTAGCTGTCCTTTCAAATTAATACGTGCGCAAACTGATTTTTCAAAAAATTTTAGAATAAAAAGTAACAAATATACGTTAACTAAATAATCTATGTTTGATTTATTTGCTTCTGCTGAAAAGCTGCAAGCAATTATTCAGAACTTTTTTCTTTTTCCAGTTCACTAATTAATTAAATTGGTGCACAATTAGGCATAAGTACATTTAATTAGCAGTTATTCTGATTTTTCAACTCACCTCTCAATCCAATCTACTTAACAGAACTGAGCGTTTTCCAAACCGTTAAGAACTTTAGCCTTGATGTAGTTGCTCTAAACTTCTCCCATCCACATTGATAAGCTTTAGTGCACTCTACTGTACAATTGCTAAACTCTTTGATTATATTAGAAGTAAATTTCCAACACTGCGGAAATCAATGATAATAAAACTAGAATCCGAACCGCTTTATACCTCATACGAGCATTTTACTTTCAAATTTGCGATTTTAACATGCTCTTGGTGTGTCCTAGGCCTTATTTGTGACGATATTGCCGCCCCCATCGGCCCTGCGAGCCCCCACGGTGCTTATTTGCGATGCGGGTGCCTCTAACGACTAACGACATTGTTATAGTGTCACGAAAAATACTGGGAAATTGAGGTCGTTACTTTATATTGTTACGGGCCTCCAGATTTCTTTCCAATAAAGCGTTTCTGCGGCCAAATAAAACCACTTTTGATACGATTGCGGCGGTTTAAATATTTTCCTCTTGGTCCACAAAGAGTTCAAGGGATTGAGAATCGGTCAGTACTATTAGGAGTTCATTTCCAGTCACTTTGGTTTAGTTGTAATCATATTTAATGACTCGCAAATGCACAAAATAATCACTTGTGCTAAATATTGTTTTTTTATTTGTTATTCTGATTTCTAATGTGCTAAGTGCCGAACAAAATACAATGCTGCACCAAAGTAATTTTAATCTTAGCTGCTTTCTAGCGTCAGGCTTTGCTTTTGAAATCAATATTGAGGAAAAAAGAAACCGTATAGAGCCAATACTGAAAGTGCAGCTTTAGCATCAGACGAGTTGTTTCGTCACATTTTCTTAAATTGTCTTTCGTCTAAATTCTTTTTTTAATTTGAAAAAATAAAGAACAATTAACTGATGCATATATTTAACTAAAAAACGATTTTTTTTAAGTTTCATTTTGTGTTTTCTTTAAAAAAATTATGAAGTTAAGTGAGCAATCAAGCGATCACACATGTAGAATTCTGCGTATTTTTAGCGAATTGGAAAATGCGGTACTTTCGACCTGCATTTTGCATAAATCTCTGCGTTTGTTTAAAATTTTGCTCTTCCATGAAAATTCTAAAATACTAAATCTAAACCTCAAATTTTCTACCCAATTTAAAGGCACATTCTGGAAGCTCTTTAATTGAAACCTTCCAGAGTTTTTCGAGAATATTTACGTTGGTCTAACAAAAGTTTATTATGTTATATAAAAAGTTATCTTCAATCAAAATATTTATGATTAAATACGAAGATGAAAAAATAATAGAAACTGAACCGGGATCGGTAACAGAAAAACCCTGCAAAATTAAAAAGTTAAAAAAAAGCAGGTAATGGCTAAAAGACTTAAACAGGGGTTAATACTGAAATTAAAAAGCCAACTTAAAGCTGCATGTAAACAACTATATCTAATTTAAAAGTAGTAAGGGGGGAAATAAGAACTGTTTTAGAAAATATTACAAAGGGTTAAACCATCAGATGTCTGAAGCACAAAAAGAAAATGTATTTAGTGTATTGAATTGTACGTTTGATTGGGAACTGTACATTTGAAGAAAACGGATATTTTGTATCATTTTAGCCAATATGATATGAGTAAAGATGTTTTTTTTATTTATTAAAAGCAATAAAGATGGAAATAATCATATGAACGTTAATGTCCCTTAGATTAAATAGTAAAGAAACTATAAACATAAAAGTATGCAAAAATAGTTTGTAGGTGGTAATGAAACTGAAGACTTAAGGACGTTGCAAAGATGAGAAAACGTTTTCTTTGAGTTTCTCAGTCACGGAGTTGTTCTATAAAATAAAATACATTGGAACGGTTTAATAAAATATTGACGAAATATTGACCAAAACAACCAGCTTAACAACAAATCGAAACACAATATATGTCTTCCGTTGAAAAATGGGTCAGATGACATAGAAGATACTTAGGAAAGTAAATAATTCGTGTATGAATTGCAAATATACTCTTAACTCAAGACGGATAAGAAGGAAGCCGAAATAAAGTTGCAAAGCCGAGTTCTATAGTCTGTTATATTAACGCATTCTAACTTTCTTAAATGTCAGTGCTTTTCCAGTGAATTCTTAGTGATCATAATAAAAAATCATTCAAAAAATTTAGAACTATACACACGATATCCAGTTTTTTAGAACTAGCTCTTTGATAAAATTGCTACAAAAACATTTTTTTTTAAATCTCAAGTCTTTTATAAATGAATACGTGAAAGTATGGAATCTTTGATTTTTTCAAAAAACATGTACAGTAAATTAAAATATCATTCATTTCAATCAATAGAATTTGAAGCACAATTGATGATAAAAATATAAATTTAAATTTATAAATAAAAGTTTCTCTACTATAGAAGAGTTAAATGAAATCGGAATTTTAATTCAAAGAAACCGGATAAATCCAATGCTAAAAGGATATTAAGTCCTGATCATAAACTGCCGGGAATGGGGAGGTAAAACGAAACCCTTAAAGAATATGATTCAAGCAAATAATCCTCTTCAATCCCGTTGAGCAAGTTTTCCCATAATTGCATGTTTATAGAGTCAGCCGCTTAGAAGACATTCAGGCCCGCCTGGATCTCCTTTGCTGGATTTGCCATAATCAATAGCCGATATGAGATCTGGACACAGTACAATACGAAACAAACGGACTCGGGTGAAGTCAATAAAACAAATCGCATCTGCGATGACCAGGATCCAGTTGCTTTACTCTAACTGGAATAACTGGATCCTCGAAACATTTGGACAGTGGCGTTCTTATTCATTCATACCTGATATGAACCTAAATCTGAAGATAAGATTCTATCTGAAACAGTTTTATTTATAAGCTCACCCACTCAAATAGCACAGATATTCTCCAGTTTTGGGAAAGAGCGATATTGCTTCAATTATTTGCTGAAAAAAAAGTGATCGGAGTTCAGACATTAAAGTTCACCACTACAAGAAGCCTCAGATTCCAACTACCACAGAAGAAATAGACAACTCCGACTGTCCTCATCCACTCAAACACTAGAGAATATAGTTTTTCCAATTATGGTGAAAAGCGACATTGATTCCGTTCTTTGCAGAAAAAAAGGTCATCGGGAGTACAGACATTATCCTGACGATTGGATTGTGTTTAGAGGGCAATCTTGTGGATGAGCGTCTGGGGAATTCCTGTGCCGACATTAATGACTGTCGGCGACAAATCGACCGCTTAACCCTGCTCCCGAAGGACCCCGGAGGAAGATCGGAACATATTTTTACACGGAAAATAAATGAACGGCCACATAAAAGTGAAAGAGATTTGCCGATGTCCGTATAATTATTATTGGTATTTTGATAGATATGAGAAAATTAATGTTGAAGCATTTTGTACTGGCAATGAAATAAAGAATAGCGGGACGAAACTGGGTACTTAACGTTTGATTATTAATTCTCACCAAAAAACTAAGAAAAAAATATAACTGGTGAATTGCCCTACATGAAGAGCAGAATGCAATGCAGGCATATGACCAAGTGTGTTTAGTAAATCGAAGCAACAGATGAAATTCGCTAAGATCAACAAGAAAATACATACTCAAAACCCACTACACAACCCATCAAAGGCACTATTGTACGACCGAATAAACATGACTAAAAATCCAAAAAACTGCTCCAAATGAAGGAAAAACGAATTAACAACTGGATTCATAAGTGGACTTTGAAATGTGGAACACAAGGAAAATATTGATGAAATTACGCCAGCGTCTATAGACTGTATACATATACAGAGCGTTTGAAGCTGAGCTTCTGCATGTGCAAAAAGTCAGATTCAATGTTTAAGATCAGTTTCAAACAGTCTGTATTTGCATTTTATGTACACTTTTCAACAATGGATAGATAAGTCAGGGCATCAGTGTTAGATACTGATTTCCTTCATCTAATCCGTTTGTTTGCAGATGCAGATCAGTTTGTAACACTTTGTTTACACTACATCTACACTTTTGAACACTTAATAGTTATAGGCAGTGTTAGAAATTGATCTTCTACATCTAATCCGATCGAAACAATTTCAATAAATTGTCAACCGCATGTATTCCAGATATTTCTTTGGAGATGAGCGGTAAATATATGAAGTGAAATGCACCTTAAACTCGTTGTTTTGTTTCACCCCTAGAAATGCTGTTCGACCCTTTTAGAGATATACGAACTGACCGCTAATAATATCTACATATCGAACACATGTCAGGGATATAAATAAAGCCAATTCTGGACGCGGGTGTTGCAAGCCCAGCATTTTTACTACGAGCACGTACGCTTTCTAGGTGAGTCAAAAAGGGACTCTTTTCTTTCCTCCGTCAGAATATATTATTTTCAATTTCGGTTTTCGTCTGAAATCCCTTTGTAATTCTTAGATCACAGATCTTCATAGTTTCTTGAATAATTTCGCACCGCCATACTTATATCGAGAACTTCTTGCAAATGTACCAACTGGATATTTACAGCCAATTTTACAGAGTATCATTATGTTAGAAATCTTCAATTTGCTGAAAACAATTTGCAATTTGAACGCAGCGTTAAATAGAAAAGAAGCGTAAAAACCCCATTGTTTCTAACGTTCTCAAAACATTACAAAATTTCACCTCATTTTAATGTAGTTAAAGTTATCTGGCATAAAATGTAAGAATTTTTTAAAAGCAGATAAAAGAGAGTACTGAAAATATTGTGATGAAAATGATATTTCAAGGTTTGTGTTCATTCATTTCATAAATAAATTTATGAAATATTATTTCATATCTGAAGTTCTCTTGACGTGATTGTATATTGTAACAATTTTTCTATACATTTTTGCTGTGGCAACCTTTCAATCCAGTTACTAGTGATTTTTAATCTTTTTTATTCTAAGAGAATCTGTTATTGGAAATAAAGTCACAATACACAAACTATAAAATGTTGGATAAGTAATGTCCAAATAATTTAATCCTGTATTCTCTAATCAGTTTCTTAACGATAAGAGACAAAAACATTACTTCCTTTAATAGAGTTATATTTCAATAAATTATTCGTTTAAAAATTCGTAAAAAAACTACACAGTTTTTTTTATTTAGAAAAACACAAACAAACCAGTTTTTTTTATCTAGAAACTTTGTTTAAATTTTCATCATTGTACAATTTTACGCAATTACAGTTAGTGTTAATAACTCTATTCGATTCCAGTCTATTTTAATCAGCTAGTCAATGTTAACTGGTTCATTATTTTAGACAGACAGTTTTAGAAGACATTTTCACTGTACGCAATTAACTTGTGGCGTCAATTAGAAAATACCAGATAGTTATTGAAAGTATCATTAAGATAATTTTAATTAACTAATTTATTACATTGCTGATTTTTTTATATACCTGCCACCTGCCACTATTTCTGCAGGAGTGTAGGTCTGATTTTAAAAAATTCAGCTGGAGATGGCAATTTTCAAGATATCGAGCTGAAATTTAGCATAGAAATTCAGTCCGGCATTCTCTTTAACAAGTTCGAAAATGGACAATATTTGAATATGGCTTCATACTTTAAAGAACCCGCAAAGTATAATGTTGTTCATGTTTTATTCTGTAGAATGAATCTTTGCCTTAAGAACATTTGCTTGGCATATCAAGGCTACCTTTTACCAAAAAAAGTTTCTAAATTTGGCAGCTTTTGGTGCTGGCGTCAAACTCTGAAAATATTTATGTGACTACTTAGTCAGAAAAACGTCTCGATAAAGAACTTTTTACATGCTCAATTCAAAGTCTGTCAGAAATTTCTAATCATTAAAGACCTGGAAGCAAAGCTGCGAACATTTAGTGGAACGTCCAACTCGTCCAAGATTAAAAGAACGTATTTTAGAATAGGTTCAAAGTATTCGTTGTGCTCTATAATCTTTTAAGAATTGATTATCTTCAATCAGGTTGCACAATCTTAAATTCAAAAAAGTTAGCAAAGGAAGAGCTTTATTTTGAACATTGGCAAAACTTCATCCACACTGTTTGAGTTAAGGGTTTTTCCAGAATTTACTTGACTTCGTTCAGCTCTCAGAAATATATTTGCTGCGGGTAAAAAATAGCTAGAAGTAAAAAATGTTATTAAACATTAGGTAAATAATTTGTAATAAAAGTCACTAAAAAGAGCCATTCAAAAACATTTAAAGGCTCTAATGCGACCCAAAGAAGAGGAAGGCGAACATATAATACTAGATGTAATACTAGATATAATAAGAAAAGGCTGTTGCTCGAAAGCTAAAAAAAATCCGAATAATGCATTTTAGAACATTTAAAACAGTTAGTGCAGGCAACTTTTCAAAGCTAGGAAATAGGTTGATTAGTATATTTTTTCAGATTCGGAAAAAGGTAAAGGTTTAGCGTTTAGTACTGAAAGTTGCCATTCCAGTTCAATTGCCCTTCATTTTTTGTGAACATCGAAATTTGTCCCGGCAAATAATCTCCGTCTCGGGACAAAGCCAGCGATCCACACCACTTAACCACGTCGTGGGGAAAGAGCGACGAGTGCGATAAAGTGTGCCTAATACAATAACGAGTCCAAGTAGTTGAGATCCAGATTTTTTTCTTTCGAAATCTGGGGTAATAGGTGGGGGCTAAACAGTAAAACATTAGAGTTCAATGCGAAAAACTAATCACTTAAATTAGTAAATATTCATATTTATTATTAAATAACTCCCTTCTAGTTTAGGGATTTTACAAAGAAAAATTGTTTATCATTTTTATATATAAAGTTTAATTAAAAACAGTAAAAATGGCCATTTAAACAAAGTGTTAGACGGGCAAGCATTAAGTGGCTGAGCAATTGCACAACGAATTTCTAAATGTCATTAGTTCACTAAGTGCATGAGCAAAATCGGTAGGTAGAAAATGGAAGCAAAGTTGGAAGACGTGAGATAATTTGAGTATCTTGCAAAATACAAATAAACATTTTTTTATTGCATGTCAACTTTATCATTTAAAATATTAACTTTAACCTGTAACTTCTGGTTGAAACAGTATATAGACGATGTTGCTTTGGATTTCAAGTAACTCAAATCAGTTAAAGATGCTTATTTAGGTCTGTGGGTTTTTCGGTCAATAGATGGTGATAAAAAATGATACGCGATTTTTCACGGGCCTTGAAAAGTGTCACTTTAGGGCCACGAAACCCCACAGACCTAAATAGGCATCTTTTACTGATTATCATCACGGTCACTAATTAACCAAAACATCAAAAAAATGTTACATTTTCCATTTATAAATTAAAATTTGATTCTACTGTAACTCCTTGTGGTCTCAAGAAGAAAAAAAACATGTGACAATAACCGATTTTATATGGAACAAATTGCAAAAAACCAATGTCGTAGTGTTTTATGAAGCATTTTTACACGACGTGTAACTGAAGAGTTACAAAGATCCGTGGACAGTTACAGCAGAGGACTGTCGTTTCAATCGACAGACATCGTAAAAGCAAATCCAATCAAATAAAACTCCTTTTATATGCACGAAAAGCGATTTTGTTCGTTAGGCTCGATTAAGAACAGAAACTGGGTGCAAGAGAAGGATGAGAGAAGGTATTTTAATTTTTGTGGACAAAAATCGCGATCCAGAGTTTTCAGTCAGTCGTAGTTAAAATATTGTAGGATAATGGACATATAAAATCAGATTAATGATGACGTCAACATGTTAATAGGAATAAATTTTTGATAAACAACTCAACTTCAAAAAAATATTGCAGCAATATTTACCGATGGGGTAATTTTGATTAATTTTTAAAACGTAACAAAGTCAAACACAATTATAAACAACTAGCATTCATTCATTGCAGTGTACTAAAACATCATCTCCCACTTTGATAGATTTATTTGGGCGTTTATCAATTGCTTTTTACGGAATTTGAAAAATGTGTCTGACTTCCAAGGGAGCTTTCTTCAATTTTTCTTCGAAATTATCTTTTAATACTTTTAAAAAACCCTAATTTTTGTTGCTATTTAATATCTACGAAAGGACCGAAAAACATCATATCTGCATATTGATTTTGAGCACAGAAACAGTTTTTGACTGAATTATAAAGTAAGGCACTTACTGGCAAAGGGGCAAGGCACAAGGCAAAATATGCTTTGTCAAGAATGATTAGTTACTGTATATTATTATTAATCAATTATTTTTATTTGATTAATTGTAGTATAAAAATGTACAACCAAAATTAATGTTCTTCCGAAACATTGTTTGATACGTAAAAGTCGGAGAGACTTATTTTGGCTTCCTACAGAATATTTTGATTTCTGTCCAAATTACCCTGTATTCAATTACGCCATCTACTTTGAGGCTTTTATTGCATTTTGTCCCAAATTCTGTATTTATTATATTTATATATTCTATTCAGTTCTACTAGCTTTTAATAAGATTTTAATTTAATATGGATGCAGTTTGTTTGCGAAAATTATTAATCCCATTAGATATAAATTTTCTAGCAATGTAATTAATTAGAATTGGTCCCCAAGAATAGTTAATCAAAAAAATAGTTCCAATTGCAGAGCCGATTAAGGCAGAGAGCTTTAGGGTGTTACCACAAAATCAATTCGTTTTTCCCACAAGCTCGTTTTTTGTGCATTTGCACCGAAATAAATTATTTTGTCATATATTTATTAATTACTAACAATTTAAGAAAATCAATGGTTGAACTTATAAGTTCATAAGTGTTTTAATGCTTTCTACAGTTTCTAAGTTCTACAGCCTTTCGATCGGAAGTTTTATTTAACCACTGACCACTTTTGGCTACTCGAAGCCTCCGGAAAGAGTATCTTGAAAAATAAGTTCGATTACACGGAATAGTAAATAAATATAAGGCAAAATCCCAATTAGACAGAACATAAGCACAATTCTATGAACACTAGAAAACGCATTCCAACTTTTATTACGTCCACAAAAATTAAAAAGTAAAAGACATAAAAAAGTGTCAATTAAAAAATAAATGTTTTCTTAGTTCTTGTGCTGGACTTCAACTAACATGTTTTCTGGCATTTTCAGTATTAAATCAACAACTTGGCAAAAAGTGCGCTTACAATGTTCAACATTTTTATCGGTAGACGGAGAAAAATTGTACAATTGTTTAAATTGCAATGATTTTCAGTCATAAAATAAACTATTTGCTTTGGAAACATCCCCTTTAATTTTTGATCAATATAAATTTAAAAATTTGTAAATATGAATAGATTTAGATGAATATTTGAACTTTTTCTGTTTTTGTTAGTTTAATCTTTAAAATGCCTTTGGAGATTCATTTATTTCTAATATATCATATAATAAGTATATAACATATTTTCAATATACATTAAAAAAGTTCTTGTTCCAATTCCTCTAAATCTTCTAAGAAGCAGCCAATTACTTAAATTGGGGGTAATTACTAAAGCATTTAGAAAAATCTGTCTGCTTGCTCAGTCAATCTGAACATCTATATCCATATTGTCCTAAAATATCTGCCTTATTATTATTAGTTATATCGTTATTTTAATTCTAGGGTTTCCCATGTTAAGTCCACGAATTATTAGCTTATTAATTTTAGAACTACGTTAATAAAATTTTGTTAAGCGTTGCCGCTCTTTAGGGCTTTCCCCGGGCTAATAAGTTCCGAAATCGACAGGCAGTTTGAGTTAGCTCTGGATACCGCCATTCTTTATCTTGTTTGTTCGCTCTGAGACCTATGTTCGTTATCTATTGCCAATTGTTTGACCGTTTGTAGTTTGGTCACAGTCAGGCTCTGATTTTGTTTTGATATTTGCCGATTTATGGTGTTTTCCACCATTATGTAACTAGTTTTATTCTTAACAGATAAATGTTTTATTAAAAGAATTCGGAAATCTGTGACATTGGTATCAAACTCACTACTTTTATGCCAGGAGTGGTCTGAGCATAGATTTTATTATAATTTTGCTATATACAGGGTTGCTCATTAGTGCGTCAAAGTGCGATATCTCAGTAAATATGAACTTTACAAGAAAATACGTCCTACGAAAGTTTTTC
>NW_026018508.1:6439554-6502545 GCF_020466585.1 Dendroctonus ponderosae
TAAACGTGAAAAACTTTCGTTGGACGAATTTTCTTGTAAACTTCATATTTACTGAGATATCGCACTTTGACGCACTAATGAGCAACCCTGTATATGTAAGCAATAACAAATATTTAAACTCGAAAGTGTGGATAAGGGCTCTAAGCCTGTTCGATTCCCATTACATCTTTTGCCACCATCAGTCCAATATACGCGTTCTGGAACGCAAAAACTTGGGGGAAAAAATAAAAAACGACATCCTTGAGGCAATAATCAGCCCGTATGTCGTAATTAGATGCGAGTTCGACCCCATAAAAGCGGCCCCGTCCAACGTCATCTGGTTTTTTTACTATTTCCGCATAATCGTAAAAGGGCCGTCGAGACGCCGTTTCGCGCAAACGGTGTCCGGAATTTGCCTTTCGGACATTTATTGCTCTGAGAAGGGCTCGCTGGGATGGACAGAACACTAGTTTAGCTAATTTATAGCCGTTTGATTTCGCTCGCATTATTCCGGTTCCGCATTTTTCCTGCAAGATGTTATAGTACATTCTGCTCGTCTGGGATAAAGCACAAACATTTTTCTGCCATATGTTGACCAGCTATAAAAACTTTCAAACTTTTGAAAAAACTGATTTCTTTATTCAAAGATGTGGCAAGGGATGCTGTTGAGCTGATCCTTCATTGACTGTAGGGAAAAATAATGGTAATTTTCTTCTCCCACACAATAAAATATTTGTTATCACAAACAGCGGAAATCATACAATTCGCCTTTTTCTTTCCGTTCCAACATGAAAAAATAAATGTTGCAAAGACGCGACATCCGTGGCAAGCCCACAACAATAACATGTTTTTTTCGTCAACTTTTTTCAGCCTGTTTTAGGTACGATTTTGCATTCAAAACCAAACAGTTTTAATTGGTCATCCTACATGTAACTGCACTGTTTAATTCTAAATCAAAACTCTGATATAGTTTTTAATAATAAATTGTAATAGTTGCACTAATCAAGCTGAAGTAATCGCTCCCTCCAATCTTTTTTTGCAGCCACAAGATGAAGTTTTATTATTCAAACTGCTTGAAGAACTTGGTGCTTTAAAAATAACCTTAGACGATTTAATTAAAACTGACATGGGAAAAATTGTTAATCTGCTTAGAACCAGGACGCAAAATAAGGCAATATCTGCCGTTTGTAAAAAACTAATTAAAAATGGAAAAAATCTTTACCTTCTTTCGATAAAACCGATAAAAGTAAGTTTCAGTGGAAATTTGAGAATAAAATATAAAAAAGTAGCAAAAAAACAAACGAACTTTGAAAACCTGATAGTCTCAAGCGATGTTTTGAAAATAAGGAAATAATTATTATTCTTAATAATATTCGCTATATCAACGAACGACATAACTATTAAACGTATTCAACATAAATTAGATTAAAAAGTAAAAAAAACTATTGGAGAAGCTGTTATATACAATTTTTTTTTCAAATTAGAAGAATTAGTCAAAGGTGTCAACCATGTTCGTCAAAAGTTCAGGAAAATGTTACTTGCTGCGATCAACCTCAATTCTGGTGCCATCGAGGCAAAACGAGCATTATGTTTAGCCGTAGACCTGAAATCTCAAATTTTTATTCAAATCACCGACAGACGGTACACAAATAGGGTCAATTCCAGGATTTTTTATTTAAAGAAAAGTCATCTTGAGAGGACAATTTAGTCTGGGCATTTTGAGTGCTAAAAAACTTGCAAGTATGAGTGCAAAGAGCAAAGAACATTGAGGTAGAAAACATTCTGAAGGCGCAGTTGGCTTTCGTTCCAGGTATGCGGTAACACCTTAAAAAAGTAATATGTGTTATTCACACCAAAAGTTTCTCATAGTGACTTTTTTACTCTACATAAATATTTCCTTTCTGTTAAGGTTCCTAAACAGTCATGCTCAAATGGAAAATGCCAGGAGAGAAATTGTTCCTACTTTCAGTCTCAGACAAGGTCAGCTGATGAACCAATGACAACTTTTGCATCTTGTAATGTATGTGGTAATAGATGGAAATTTTATTCTGTGTTTTAAGTCTATATTCCAAATATAACCATTTATGGCTTCAAACCACAATTCTAATTTGTGTGCAGAAAACATCTAAAAAATGTAGAAAAACTATATAATCTTCTTAGAATCCGCAGTCACCTGACCGATATCAGACATACCTACTCTAGGAAAACATAAGTTTTTTTATTTCAAATTTTAAACTACATGATTTTAAGTTAAAGTTTCGAAAAAAAGTTAAATTTTCAAACTAAGGGTTTTTTTGGTTATATTTTTTGTACTAGTTGCCGATGGTTTCCAGAGTTTTGTTGAGGCTCTGGACAAATAGTATTTTTCTTTTGGAAATTCTTTAAAAAAAACACAGAATAAACAAATATTTCACACGTTTTATTCATTTTATCTAAAATCTTGAAATATACTGTTTTAAAAGAACATACATGCTTAGTAAAATCTGAAATTTTTTATATCAACTTTTGAACCACGTGATTCTAAGTTAATTTTGAGAAAAATTAACAATATTTCCGTTTTTTTATATTTCGGAAAGCCCTCTAGTTAAATTTTTTCCAAATGAAATATCAAGTTCGAGATTTTCTGTAAATTTTCCAAATCTGCCAATGAAATGAAATCTCTGTTGTAACTACAAATCTCTACTAATCTCTGGTGCAAACTCTACTAATCTCTGTGGCAACAAAAAAAATTCAAACTGGTTGAAAATTAAATTTACGGGCGCAAAGTTTACCAGATAATATTCATTCAATGTGTTACAGTCAGATACTCTTACAGCTTTTTTCTACCTCACATTAATGTAATATTTACACTTGCATGATTATACCTACTGATGTTAATTATTTATCGACTACAAGTTTTCGTTAAAAAGCATCAGTAATTTTACTCTTATCTTACTATTTCTAGCTGTACTGAATTCTATTCAACATATATTAAAGGTAATTTTTATTTTTATCGCGAATATTTCGATCTCTAGTCATGTTGACTAGTTTTTTTTATTCAAAAAAGAATAATTTTTGATTAAAATTAAGGAATTAAGGGATTAGAGTTGACGAAACAAAACTAAGCAATAAGGAAGAAAAAACCACTTGCAAAAAATATTTCTGAAATAGAAAAAGTAACCCTCATTTTCTGCAGCAGAATCATGTTTATCGTATTTATTAGTCCTATCTCAAAAGGTAAGTTAATTTTCGTCTACTGCGTGTCACACATGTCCAATTAGACCGCTTTGCGGAAAGAATAGGAAATTGGGTGTAACAGGACTGAATAAACAGTCCTGACCGTTAAATAAAATCAGACACCCCTAAGACGTCGTGATCGGACTAGACAACAATGTTTGTTATCGAAAGAAATAACCATCGTCCCATTGTTTTCATAATTCCAAATCAATCAATAATTAATTCGTAAAATAAATATATAGATATTACAAGAGGAAAAATTGTCTGATGTTGATTTTTAAAACCTCATGTAAGGGTAATTTTGAGGAAACTTTCAAGAAGCAACTTGAATAATTAAAATTCTAAAACTAAAAAAAAATGGATTCAAATAATACCACAAAAATAATATAATTTTATCAATTATATAGATCTGTTTGACTACATGGACTACTTATCTAGTTCAGTACTAGATCAATAAACTAGCATCTATCAAAATCTATTGCCAGATCCTAGATTCTAGAACCTTAAAATGAACGTTTTATTTGCTAATCAGAAAGAAGCTTTCTTGTGGCTTAAATGTTTTGATTTCGGTTTTTTCTTCTGGATTCATGCCACTGCCACGAGCGCATTTGAATGTTGCTTCGAAATCTTTGGAATTCGACATCATGGTGGTAACTCGGAAAACATTCGGGATATTTGGCGATTCGTATAATTTCTGAGCCATTTCTGTTAGAGTAAGTGGTTGACAATAATCTGAAATTAAGAGTCAAAAAGTTAGATAATAATTCATTAACTTTAAAGTACAGTTGCGATTGTATCTACTATTTATTTTAAAAATTTTTAAAGATTTTTGTCTAATCAATTAGAAGCTAATAAAAATATGTAGAGCAGTTACTAATGCCAAAATAAAAACTCTATCGTGTTCACTACCTAGGAAATTATACATTTTCTGTGAAATGTTGACTAGATAGATTTCTCTAACTTTATCAACAAATAGCGCTAATGTTATTTTTATCGATTTTTTTGTGTCTTTAAAATTTGATTCTTGAAGAATTGCAAATACGCGTACTCTTATTCCTGATGTTAATTGAACCAAGAAATGCATTTTGTTCGTTCTGCCTACAGAAAAACTACAGTTACTGAAGATTTCCCAATAGAATATTATTGTAGAAACACGGTTTAGCTTTTTGAAACTGAAGAACAAAATATGAACAGTAGAAGAAAGTTAGTTTGATTGTAAAGAAGATTCTTATGTGCTACTTATTTGAAACTCCTGCGAACGAGTTTCTCGTACAATTACAAATTATTACAAAAAAAATCAATTAAATTACACGTAAAATTGAAAATTTTAAATCGTACCTTGAGCAATTAGTATAAAGAACTGTTGTTTAGTAGTTAGATCATTAGCAATCCATGGCAATCGATCATTACCTGCATATGACGAAAAATCGTCAAATGCTATTTGCAATGCTAAATTATCGGCTAGCAGTTCAGAAGCTGAAGCATTAACTAATTTTTTCCATCTTCCTGGATCCTCCTAAAATGAGAATTGCAAATTTCAATATACAGATATATTTAAAAACACTCAAAATACAGCAAAGCCAATCAAGATTTTAGTAAAAGATTTTAATAACACATTGAATAAGTGACCACCACAAAGGGAAACTTTTTTGGCACTAAAATCTCCATTAAATTTCATTCACTCATAGAATGAGGTTCAAAAATTAATGGTAAAGGCTGGAGTTCAGAAAATTCAACCCAATTTCCAGATTTTGAAGAGCAAACCGACGTTTTAAACCCTGCTGAAACTCTCTTGCCGATATCTTACGCTATTCTAAGAAAATTAACTATGAAAAAAATATTGCAAAGTAACCAAATGACGAAAGGCTCGAGCAAGTTATATCTTGAAGGCTGGAATTAAACTAAAACAAATTAAAATTTTCAGAGTTTATTACCGAAAACTTTTTTAATCAATTTCCAACATTCACTTGAATTTTGAAAAAAAATGTTTTTTAAGCTTGAAGCGCAAAAATGACCTAAAATTAAAACATGTCTAGGAAAAGCTGGAATTAAGCAGATGCAACTAAATCTTAAGCGTTTGTTAAGTAAAACCTTTTAATGGACTGCAGTACTCCCTTTGCCCATATCCAACCTCTTATTTTAAAAGTCGCCTTTGAAAGTTAAATGACAAAAAGTTCGATAACCTTAAAAAATTCATCCAAAAGCTGGAATAAAAGAATTGCAACAAAATTTCCCAATTTGGTAAATGACCCCCCGTTAATTGATTGCTGAACTCCACTTGCCTACTTTTGCAAAAACCTAGTCTTCAAGTTTGAGTTAGTTAGTGTGCAAATGACCAAAAAGCTTGTTAGAATTCAAAAACTCATCATCAAAGCCAACGAAATAAGGAATTTCAAACACCGTAAGCTAATCTCACTTACATTATAAGTAATTTGTTGTCCATTCCAGTTCCGGCTTCCTTCAGAAATTTCCAAATTACTTCTTAAACTATCCTTAAATTCGGTCCAAAAAGATGTATCAATACGCCCAGTGACTTCATCTAAAAACCCAGCTATGGCCCTACTAAGGTGAAATCTTAGGTAAAGTTCTGTTATATATGCTGGATTTTGGTCGTCCTTCAAGATTCTATACAAGAAGTTATTTGATACGACTAGAAATTCAATACTTAGTACGTGTAACTCCATGTGCAATTTAACTTACAAACTGTTTCACTGTTGGGAATTACTGCAGGATATTCATACTGAGAAAAAGTACTGAAAATTAAATTTATGTTATGATGCATTGAAGCAAATGATGAAAAAATTGAATTAATAAACATGGTGGAAAGCATATACATTTTTCGTTTTTTTTTAACAGAAGATGCATTCCAGAGTAAAAAATACGACTTCGAAACTTCTTCTCAATGAACTTCAAAAAAGTTCATTTTGTTTTGTATCCAGCCATATCAGTAGCTTGGGATTTTGTACCGACTGCAAATACTCTCACTCTGTTGCCATCAATTTTCGATGAACAAGGATGAATTTAAAAATATTTTAAACCAAATTTAATCAGAGAAATAGAAGTAAAACAAAAAAATAAACTTACAGATTGGGATTGATCGGTTGGTCGATCAAACATCTTCTCGCATCCAACGACACTAATAAATACGAAATATAGTCATTACCAGGTAGAGGTAAAGGGTCTTTCTTATTGTTCCAATCGCTTCCAAAAAACGAAAGCTTTAGATTTCGCAATCGTGCTTTTAAATATCGTTTAGTATGATTTTCCATGCCAATTATTCCATCAGTTAATAGTCGCACAAATTTGTCTTTTAGCAGTTGAAACACGGTCTTAACACGATCTATTGCCAAAGTCTGATGGAACTCGGCTGCAAATATTGATTCTGTTATCTCCGGCATTAAATCCTGGGCTTGTTTGATGCAAAAATTTTCTGGGTTTGGTTTTGAAACGACCAGACTTTGATAAAACTGGAACTGGTAGAACTGTTTCACTTTGTGCAAAACTTCATCTTCATCATTTGTTAATCTAAAATGTTTCAGTCATCAAATCAAAGTCTAAAGCAAAAAAATTAGAAACGATCAATATTAAATATATACGAATAATTGACTGAGAATTCAGATAAAAAAGTATTGATTTGCGAAATTAGAAAGGAGTTTAATGATACTCACCTATTTTTTAACTCTGCCATGACATCGTCAAAATATGAATTCTGCATATACAGATAAATGGGCATTGACTGTTTGAACTTATTGTGGAACATTACGTTGAAAAATACACCCCAATCAATACTGCTGTATTTCTTATTCAAACTTGCAATATCGGTTTTGGTATATCGCTGATTGGTTAGAGCGAATTGAATGTCAATATCTGGAATTCGTTTCTAAAACATCAATTTTTAATTTTTTTAGTAAAATTTTTAGTTTGTTGTCACTCCTCAAATTTAACATTGCTTAAAATGGTCACATAAAAGTTGCACACTGCAAGTGAATCTATTTAAAAAAATGTGGATAAATTAAAACGAATTTAGTATGTTAAAACATAACATTCACATTTGTACTTACCATATTCAGTGGAAAATCGTCACCTTTGTTGGAATGCTAAAATAATAACCAGCATATACTAACTAATTATAATTAAAATTGAAGTAATAAAAATGCATTTACTTTGACGTTTTTTGCATCAATTCAAATATAAAAATATTTATTTATACAGGGTGTTCCGTAAATATGTTAAAATATTTTAACCGCATGTTCTCCTAGTCATTGTATAAAGGGGTCTTCCTGATAATTTTTTTAATTTGAGGTTCCGTTGTTGAGATATTTTATTTCCAAAATGGCGGAAAATATTAGTTTTTGTTGTTTTCGTTTAAAACGATTAAACATAGAAACTTCAATTTTGGCATACATTATAAGCTAATTAAGTTCCATTTTATGATAGGGTTTCGTGGTCCAGTTTGCTATTATACAGGGTAGAAATGTGGAACCCCTACTTTCATTTTGTTCCGACCTTTTTTGTGTATACTTTTCTCGACATAATTGGGTTAATTACTACAAGTTATTTACCAACTTTTCTATCTCTTATTGTTTTTTCCTAAGACCACTAGTTTGTCCGCAAAACAATAAAATCGTTTTCTTTGCCGTTCTCAAAATGTGTAAGTAATTAAGTTAATTTTTTAAAATCTAATAACGTTTTCGTATAATAATTTTGGTACGCAATATTAGTTGATTACTAACAACCTAAATTATTTTTCTAAATTGTGTATTTTGGTTCAGATTACAGTTAACAATAACATGGTAACAATAAGCGCAACCATATAAACAAACAAAATTAAATTTAAATAACCATTCTAATGTTAACTTAGCAGCTGTTAAAATTGGTCACTTTGACATTTTTGGCATAATCGCAGTATTTTAATGAAATTAAAATTTACAGACCGTAAAGTTTGCACTGAAGTTCCTATTTCGTTAGAAATATTAACTATGTTTTCTTGAAGTTCTTCGATTATATTCACTTCTGTTGAATATACCGTATTTTTTAAGTGGCCCAAGAAGTAAAAATCAAGCGCGTTTAGATCGGGAGATTTAGGAGGCCAGTTTATAGGAGCTTCTTGACCTCTCCCAATCCAACGGCTTGGAAAGTTTTGATCAAACCGAAACGATTTAATTTTTTTTGCGGGCAAACTAGTGGTCTTAGGAAAAAACAATAAGAGATAAAAAAATTGATAAATAACTTGTAGTAATTAAAACAATTATGCTGATAAAAGTTTAGGTGTACACAAAAAAGTTCTGAACAAAACATAAGTAAGTGTTCCAGAGTTCTACCCTGTATAAAAGTAAACTGAACTACAAACCGCTACCATAGAATGGCACTCAATTAGCTTATAATGTATACCAAAATTGAAAATTATATGTTTATCGTTTCAAAGAAAAACAACAAAAACTAATATTTTTCGGATTTTCCATTTTGGAGATCAAATATCTCAAAAATAAGACCGCAAACTAAGAAAATTCTCAAGAAGACCCCGCTCTAAAATGACAAGGAGAACACGCTGTTAGAATATTTTAACATATTTACGGAACACCCTGTATAATGTTTTCCTTATATGTTTCATGTGAGTGAGCATATGATGTATCTCATTCACTATTAGGAGTGCATAACTAATTCTTTAACACATTTAGAAGACAAAACTATTTAAACACTTTTTTTGAGCAAAAATCCTATTATTTTCAAGCGTTTATATGATTTAAACAAAATTATATGTTACATTTTTGCAAGATCAAGCACTTTTTCGAATTAGTACCAAAACCCAATTTTATTAATCAAAAATGAGTTGAGTCTACATACAGTTTTTCAACGAAATGTCTAAAGAAATAATCTCTTAAATTAATTATTAAACATATTTGAAGAAAATAAGAAGTAAGCAAGACAGATGCAAATAATAAAGACAAATTAACATTTTTTATATTAAACCCGGCCAAAATTGTTATGGTGGGTCCAGACCTGACGAGCCGAGCCTGAGCCGCGGCAAATTCCTTTGAGGTTTCGTCGAAATACCGCCAGAAAATGAATCGTCTATCGGTGTTTTGACAAAACATCAAATAAATCTGCCGCGGTCCAGGCTCGGCTCAGGCTCGCCTCGTCAAACTGACCAGTTTGGTTGTAACCTACCTCAATACGTTTACTTTCATTACGTGTTATAAATAAAAAATCTTTCATCTCTCGAATTGTTGCCTTTTCGACACAGCTTTTGTATTTCTCATAAGCGCTTTTCAAATTCGATTCAGCGTGTGTAATACTGCTAATACTCATACAATATTCTTTCATTTCACTCTCAATAGACCAGTTTTGCAGTATTGCAGTGTTATAAAAATCGCTGGGTGGTAAAAGCTGAAATTAAATATTTAATATTTTTTTACAAGAAGTTGCAGATTTTTACCTGCAATCCAAACCCTTCAGACGTGCTAATCAGATCAAATCTAACTTCGAAAAATGGGGTAGTTTGTCTGGCCATTAGTGAAGCTAATAATACCGTTAGATTGTTTGAGCGAATATTTGTGCTAAGGACTAAAACAATCAATTGTTATTAAATACTGTTTAGTTTATAAGATTTGGAAGAATTCCTACTTTGTTCGATTTTTTCCTGATATCCATACTCAAAGCCATATTGGAATTGTACACAACTTTTCACAAATCTCCTAAAATGTTCTGCTTGTAAATTATTAGGCGGATTGTCCAGGGTTTTTCTCAAAAGCTTCATTTTTGCCGAAAGCATAGTCTTCCTTGTACTCCTGCCACATGCAAATTGGTAAAAATCTTCGCATGAATCTACAGAGTGATCCATCTGTTGAAGAATATCGCCGACCTTTTCTTTGCATTGAAAATCTTCGCAGATATTTGTTGAGTTTGAAACGAGCAATTCCATGTTATCAACCAAAGCTTTGTCTATGAGATTGCTATGCTCTGTAGAAGTTGTTGTCCAGTTTCGCATAGAAATTGGTGTAGAGTTTCTTTGATCTTCAATCGTATGGGTTGTAGGGTTCGTATGCCCTACATGGGCTGAGCTGGTTGTAGTGGATGTTGGTTTTGGTGTTGTTGAATTATATAAGTCACCTGTAATAAGAAATATGTTAATTAATTTGCTTGATTGTTCAGTATTTTTCATTTTTTAATGTTCTGAATTTTCAATATTCTGCATCAGGAAATGAAACTGAATACCTGAAATAAATTGAAAACGACGACGAAAACTCCCAAGGAAACTTCCAACATGAAAAAAAATTGTCTACAAAAAGTCGAAAAGGTCTTGAAATTAATTTGCTAAATTTGGAGAGTTTGTAATCTGGAACTGAAGAACTGTGACTACTAAATGCAGTTTAAAAGTGGTCAAATAAGGGCTATTTAACATGTTTTTGTTGAAATTAAATTTAAATATACCATTTTATGGATATTTTGGAAATTATATTCAAAGTGGAAACCACATGAAAAGTTTGCTGAGATATTCCTAAAAATAATGTAACACTAAAAAGACATTTTCATTTAAAAAAAATTCCGCCAGATAATATTTACCGCCCAACATAATATTTACCAATATATTACCGCCCAACAATAAACAAATATTTTGCAGAATAATTTGGTTACTTAAAACTTCTTCTCAAACGTACTTATGCTGGTAATAGTACTTTATAATAAAACCATTAAATTGGGCAAAATATCAAACTGAAGATACCGTTGGCTCTTTTTTTGAAGTGTTTGTCTTGCATTCGTTGAGAACATCTTTGGAAAAACAAGAACATTCTAATTTGGAAAACGCTCTTAAAATTAATTTAAGAATACCATCCTATATAAAAAGTACACATAAATTACTAGACATTTTATAAAAAATAACCTTGTAGATATACGTTATAAATAGTTACTGTTTCCTATCAACTTTACTTACTAGTCTTGCGAACAGTGCTGCTTTCTTTGCTAGATCCATCCGACGAACTTAATTCAACAGTTGTGGTTAATTTTGGGGTCTGTTCTTCAGACTTTCCATTAGTTGTTTGTTCCTCTTTTTCAGAAACTAGTTTGCTATTAATTTCGGAGTAATTTTTATGCGTTAGTTCAGTTGTGCCATCAGAATTTAAACGCTCATTAGTCGATGCCTCTGTAGACTTTAAAGTTTCAGCAGTTTCAAGATTTGAATCAGTTGAATGTTCCAATAACGAAGGCTCTTCTGAAGATGTAATTAAAATATTTGTTGACGTATCCAGCTCATGATAATTATCATCAATTTTGGTTTTATTCGTTGTGGTTTGGAGTCCAGCATTTGACTAAAAGTTTAACAAAAATGCTCTTAAGCGTAAAGTAGATTTTTGCATGCTGGTATCTTCAATATCGAATGTTTATGTCATTACATAGTGGTGAAATAAAAAAGTTTGGAACCTAAAAAGGCTATTAAAAAAAAACAATTTAAGTTGTGTTTTGTTATTTTTACTTTCACGTTTGACTTAGATACTAATATGATTTATATTTATTATTAAAAGTAATTAGCTTATTGAATAAATAAATTTAAATCGTTTTAAATAGTTTTCTGAAATAGCTGAAAAGAAACCAAATTTGTCAGCAAATTAACTGAAAAATTACTGCATGAAGTAAAGTATCAAAAAAGTTTAAAAACTTGAATTATCAGCCAAAAATTATTCATTTCATTAAAATTCATTAAAAACTCAAATTCTTATTTTGCTAAAGGTAAAATCTACCACTTACTGAATCATGCCTGACTTTAGTAACTAAAACAAGTAGACAATAAATCACAACAAACAATATAAGCACAATTAACATAAAGCTTATAATTGCTTTGAAGGAATGATCCCGTTTGTGTTTTGGCGAGCAATAATCTTCGTTCACTCTATAACTTTCCCCGCAACACCATGGCATTTTGTAAAATATATTTCAGCACAATAATGCGATTAACTCTATAATAAAACGTTAAATGGATAGTGCCAGAGTTCAAAGTCTTATACCCTATCAACCAGAATATCTGAGGTTTGAAACCATATTATAGACATCGATCACATTGGCAATTTGAACAAATTGGTTACACGTTATTTTGTTTAATTTTGCTAAAAATGCACCACTAAAATTGGAATATAAATGTTAATGAGCATAGTACAATAATAGTTGCATTTATTATACAGGGTTCTAGATAAGTTCTATATTGTTGAGGCGAATTAATAATTAATAATACAGGGTTATTCACAACCTTATGTAAAAGACTAATATTTGTGCAAATAACTCGAAAACGAAGACAGATGCGAAAAGCTGCAAGAGATCATAAGATTCTTAAATTGAACAACAAATTGTTTGAAGCTCCTTTTCAAGCTCTTTAACGTAAACGTTTGAGTGTGATACGTATATGGTTTTTCGCGATATTAAAACATACTTCTCAAGAGCTCTCTCAAGCTTGAAGCTCTTTTTCAAGCTCTGCTTTCGTTATGATCAATCGACAAAAACTATATCGATTCTCTATAATCGAGAGGATGAATCTGTGGGGAAATACTCGCATTTATTCTGCGTTAATTTGCTCAGCATTTCGATGAATTTTGACTTTTATTTAAAACAGTGTCAAGGGATCAAATGCGGCTTCAAAGGACTAGATTTCGTCGAAGTTCCTTAACCCTTCTAGCTCTACCTAGAATGATGGTTTAAGTGCTGCATATATAAAAAATAAGTTATTTTGTTAATCTAACAATGATTGTCTTCATATAAAGAACTTGTTATAACATGATTGTGACTTGCACATTTTTAAATATAACAACAAATTTATCGTTTAAACTAACGGAAAATTGACTAGTGGTACTCATCTAAATATTGGAAGGAAGTTGATTGCCACATTTTATCAAAAATTTTGACCCAACTTGAAGGTCTATTTCATGCTATAATTAAAGCATGATAAAAAGCACATTTTATCAGTTTCTTTGAGAAAACCAAAGGAAATAACAATGATAAATGTGACGGTGTAGTGGAAAAATGTGCGTAGGTACTAACAATTTCATTTTATTAAAATTTTTTAATCAGTCTACGAAACTTACAGTCAACCAACACTGATCTATAGTTAATTTCTAAGGTTTATTTAAAATTGTCGAAAACGTTTAGAACACGTCTATTAATATTCTATTTGTTTTTGCTTTCGTCTACATATACAGGAACTGTATAATAGAAAATTGTACAGCCCTTCCATGCCACGGCACTTATAAAATGCAGCTTAAAATCGGTTCAAATCAAATCAAAATATGCTTTATTGCCACAAAACATTTTTCTGGGCAAGTTTTTAGTCTGTAACTTTTAAAGGACTTCGTATAAAGTGATTTTTTTACCATGTTAGAGACTAGTTAATGCCCCCAATGATAGAGACTTTAAAACTTGTTTTGCTATTTGCAATGTTCATAACTCCAACACTCTGTATGGCAAAGACTCAAGAATAATTATTTTAGATTCCGTGGACGTTTTACCAGAAAAAGTTCGCTTTAGCGTCGTTATAACTAACCGTTTTTCAGAAAAATATAATATCAATCAAAAAAGTTTATGTATGCAAAGTATAGATAGTTCTTGCGGCTGATTCAGAAGATTGCGAATTTGGACACGAAAATATTTTAACTGGACTTTCTGGCCCTAAAAATATTTATTTATGGACGTTTCTAAAACTTGCTGTTCTTCGCATGAGCTCGTAGCTTTGCATCTCGCACCTCATATTTTTCAGGAGACTTGAATATTTTATTTATTTTTACCATGTGCTGCTGATAGTAGAGATAATGTCTAATATATACTAGAGATAATAGTAACACCACATGAATAGGTTTCATTCCATTCAAATATGAAAAATACACTTACAAAGTTTGAAATTAAACGATTTGAAATTACTTAAATATTGCATGTTTTCTGGAAAACGATCAGATAAGAGTACATTATTCTTTTTAAGCTTCACGTTATCTGAGAATATTCTAGTGTTTTAATCGATGAGCAAAAAGATGAGCATCAATGTGTACAAGCTGGCCGGCCTCTGGTAAACTGGAAAAGCAAAATTAGTTTTAAAGCCACTGACTTAGGCATGACAAGGGACATTAACTTGATTCTATAATATTAAAACATTATAAAATTATAACGAATACTTTAAAAGTATTTTAATCAAAACACATCTTCGCCGGCGGCTTTTAAAGACCCTTTTTTTCAGTTTTGGGACATTGCGAATGGAAACTGTGATCATTGTGAAATCGCGTGTCATATTAAAAAGAAAAATGTTTATTTTTCATAGAATGGAGAGAATCCTGCTTTAATAGAACGTAATGTTTGGTAAAATGTTCTTGTGTTATTTGTCCCTTCTTCTTCTAGTGCAATTAATTCTCTGTCTTGTCATTCTCTTTTTTTTCTTCTTCTCAGCAGTTTCAACTTGAAAATTAGCACGAAAAAAATACTTACTTATATTTGTTAATAGGTGTTCTATAAATATAAATTCGGTCAGTCTCGACTCTTCACCTCATCCATGTCATTGTCATTAGACCCATAATGAGCATCTTATATAACGACTTCGTACGCAAAATGAGGGCGTAACCTTAAAGGTCAACCATATTTGAATAATACTCTTAATCCTCTCTAATCGTCTTTTGATACAAAATTCTTTCAGATATTGTCGTAACTTTTTCGTAGCGGCGAGTGGATATTGCGAAGTGCAATCAGTGGGAGCACGGATTAAAATAATCCATCGAAATACTGAAGTTATAAATTAGGTTTATCTTTCCGTTAATTAGCGATGGGGAAATGATTGTTCAAGATTTGACCTTATATGTTTGTCGATCGGCTGCAACTAACTGTTGACGAAATTTCTTGGTTTGAAAAATGGCAACTTTAAAATGTAACTGCAATGATAGTAAGTTCTGATAGTTTGAAACTTTTCGTATTAAAGGCATGAGTCTCATTCTAATTAAAAGCTATCCAAATGGATAAATATGTTGTGGTTTGGCCAATATTGGCCATTTTAATAGTAACTACCCATGAAATCAACCGTCATCTAAAATTCAAAACTGCAGAAGGTATTTTAATAGAGTTAAGAATTAAAATTCATACATAACTTATTTTGGCTCTAACATAGCTTGCATGCAGCTAAAAGTGACGGAATGGATAACGGAGTTAAAAAATCAGATAGATAGATAGATTTTCATTTCCAATTTCAGAGCAGACCCCGCAGTAGCTAGAAAAATGATGAAAAATAATCCCAAATTATACAATGAAAAAAAAAATCGGAATGAATTTCAGAGAGATGGCACCATGGTACAAATCGAGATTATTGCGGGATATTAAATTAGAAAAACTTCGCCAAACATTACTGCTCATTATAGGTGAAAAGTGATAAAGGTAAGTAGTAAAAAAGCACAAAAAACGCACAGTGATAATTGAGAATAAAGTTAGTTGAAATTACAATATTGCCGAGAGTTTTTATCCCTGTTATAAGGGGAGTAAGAAACTTAACTTTGAAAGCTTAAGGATTGCAAAAAAAATGCTCATTTATTTATTGAATTTTATTATTAGAAAATTGTTGCCATTTTAAATAGAGAGCTTACAAAACTGTATAGACGATTAAGCCAGAACATTTTGAAAAGAAATGCAGCAATTTTAGTATACAATGTTTTAAGTGTCTTTCTACCAATTTTTTTTTATAACATCTTGTGTGATATAAGTAATTTTAAATAAAATCTTATTTTTCTTCTCTTTCCTTTTTTCTTGAGTGCAGTTCTTGAGACTGTAACTTTTACCTTAGCCTTAACTGATTGTGACTTTCACCTCACATTCGTCTCCTATGTCTGTTTCCATGATTGTATGATTGTATGATGTTTCTGAATATTTACAGATCTGGTCGTCTTGGAAGAATACTTTTGGTTATTTTGCTGTCTGCCCTTTTCCTATCGCATATGCTACTGTGAGTCAAAGTGTAAACACATCTTTTGTACCTTTTCGCTTTAACTCTTTTTCTTATCTTTTGAGTTATTCTTGAAACTTTGTTTGCTTTGTCTTTTGCTTTATTTAGTTTTGACTCAAGAGTGGAACAACTTCTCTGGTCACATTGTAATCAGAAGAACAAACATAATAATTGATATTACAACTGCAATAGCACAAAATTAAGCAATTTTTACTGCTAATAACTATCCTTGAACGGAGACTATCTTGCAGTTTTTAAATTAGTATACATTAAAAGCTGTATTAAGAAAACAAGTTTAATTTAAATTGACGAAAAGAAAAAATAACCGAAAATAAGTATTTCTTATAATTATATCAGTACTGCCTGGGAGTGAAATATGCGTAGCTTAGTGACCTGCAAAAACTCTTTTTACAACGGAAAACTGTATTTGAATAATATTCCTAAAGAAATAAAGTTTGTTCCTTCCGGGTTAAGTTTATTTAAAAACTATTGATTTTGTTTTGAAGGGAATCATCCAATCAGATATTTATTTACTTGGCCACTCTATTTTTGATAATCGTTTAGTAATGTCTAGCAACTCTATTTGCTGCATATTTAAAGGAAATTGGTGTTTTTTTTTCAAGGATTTACAAAGCAATTCATAGATAAATTAATTGACTGGTAACTAGTTGTGGTTGCATAGAATTAGCAGGAAACGACATCTTTGAAAATTATTAACATAACTTTAAATATGACCACCGCCGGATTGCACCATTTAATAGACGCATTACATTAACCCAAAATCATCTTCGGATTATGTTAATGGGCAGATTTCATTTTGGCCATATCTAATCTTGAAAATTAATTTTTTTGCCTAATTTGGGGGGGTGATAGATATGTCGTATAAAATAGTAATTTATTTGTTGGCCAACGTAGTATCGCATTTAACGTAAGCCCATTCGGCTATTCTCAAACGGAATATGTTAAGTTTTAAAGTAAGTATACGCAAAAATAGTCGATTATTGGCAATTTAAACCATTTTATTGGTGCGAGTGTTGCTGGTAAATTTAGTGAAGTGAACCCTGCCTGTAGGTGGATTGGATAGACCGGACATTGATAGTTCAAAATGAATTCTGTTGGTTTGAAGTTATCTGAATACTTTTATACCTCGCAGTAATAAATTACTTTACACTTGTGTTGAAAAATCTTGAATATTTACTGCTGATGTTAGTGAGTATAATTATCAAAATTTTCGACATAAATTAGTCAGATATTTATGAGAATGGACAAAGTTCAACACAGGTAAAGTATTTCTTAAAAGACTGAGGTGGAAAAAAACCAAAAACAAGATATATTCTTATTTTTTTAGATTACCCAGATTAACTGTATTTGCAACCTTAGCATTTTAAAGTTCTTTAGAGTGTCTTTCATTTTAAATGAACACACAAGTAAATTCTTTATAGGATTTTCAATTCTTTGGGGGTCAGTAACTTTGCAGGTCTGTCTTTTTAAATGACAATAATTTTTTTATTTTCTTTTAACTTATACTGTATTTTGTTAGCTTGTTAGCATCTTCTTTTAGTCAGGGTTTTTAATGTCTAATTCCTTCCTTGTTAGAGACTTAAACCTATTAATTATTATTATTATTATTAAAACAACTTTTTATTTTTTATTTTTATTATAAAAGTTTGCTTCTATTAAACATACTTTTGACGATCTCTTCAAGCGTCAACAGCACAGATCCGTTGTTGTTCGATTGAGCAGAAAAACCTTCAGCAATCAGATTCGTTGCTGATATACAAGATATTGAGCAAATAAATATGAACTATCATGCATGTAAGATGTTGGTTAATATTGAATGAATATGTTAAAAATACATTCTCTCTTATACAAATTAAATAAACCGATCAATAATTTATAAAGGGAAGTTAGAAAATTTCTATCCTTGAAAAAACATCGCTCTATCAATACAGTTAGGCCGAAGTAGTTGCAGTTGATAGACAAGTCAAGTTTCCTACAGTTCTTTCCACTTCTGTCTCTTAATTTCAAGATTTATCTCAATTAGTTTCGTTTTATTCTAATTTCATCTATTTAGTTTTCAGTTTGTGAATGACTGGATCAAATTAGGTGCATTTTTATTTTATACATCAATGCATCAATATTTTACAAAAGAACATTTAAATTTAATGTCAAAATTTTAATATAATTCTAATTTTCTCTTCTACGTCTTATCGAATTGTGTTTCTTTCATTACTTTCTTTAAATGTTATTAATGTAATTATTAAGAAAGTATGTAGTTTATTTCATTCTTTGTCGCTCCGCTTGGGCTTATCCAGGTCTATTTTTTGGTGTTTTTTTGTTAAAGAAAGTGCTTTAACAAAAAAATTTACAAAAATTGTCATCAGATTACCCCTCTGATTTGTAGTGCCAGCTCCATACTTTCCCGTATATTCTTCTTGACCTCTATTTGTTTTCCTAATATGGCGTTAAAGTATCCCATAACTATTCCATATTTACATTTATTCTGTTCTCTTGCCAAATGTGTGATTGACAAAATTTGCCACACGAAAATATACGTTATGAAAAGAAGCTGAACCCTCTAGGCGTGGCACTGATTGAACCCAGGACAAAAATATCTGAAGTTGTAACGTAGGAAAACACCTAGAGGAGAGAAGATTTTCAAACAGCTGAACCATAATTTACAAATAGCTGTTCCAAACTACAATTTCTAACTTTATTTTAGATTATATTTATAAGCAAATTATTATTTTTTGGCTCGAATTAACTTAAAATTTGCTTTATTCGTTGTATTTAGATCTGACTAAATTTCTTAGTTTTCGTCAGTCAATTTCTTACCTCAGATTATTGCCTTTGGTTTTATAGATTTATTGTATGGTTACATTTTAAAATTTTCTAATACATTTTCAGCTTCTTCTGCTCTGTCTGTCTATGTTGTCTGTAGTTTTTGTTAATTTTTGGTGATATTTTTAAATCTGCAGGCTTCTTTTATTTTCCTATTGTTCATGTTCCCTTCAAGTAAATGTATGTTCACATATCGCCTACTTATTATCTTTTGTTTCCTGTCATTAATTTCCTGTTCTTCACTTTTGTCTCCTGTCTAATGTCTAGTGGACGCTCTTAATTTTCGAGTAACTGACGATTAATAATATAAATAAGTAGCTAATAAACTTTAAATTTTTTTCTCAATGTCCCGCTGAATATTGGGGTGCTTAGGTCACCACCAGACAGAAATCATGTATCTTTATAACTCTGTAAAGTTTTAGGTCATGTATATTTTTGTTTCATACAGTATGTACCACTAGAGCTAGATTTTTAACGGAAATCAGTTTATGCCATTAGAGTTTTAGATCCGAAATTAAATAAAAGAGTATTGATAGAGTGTTTTTATGGTACTCTTAGGAAAAATCAAACTATACGTACCTAAAACATAAGAAAAAAATAATCTAAATTTTATGCTGAAATGAAATTCTTCTGTGGCAGTTTAAGAAGTGGGGTATGGTAGAGTTAAGAAACTGAGCAATAAAACTTATTGTCCCGTTTCTCCAAATAACGATTTACGAAACATACATAAAAATCTTTTAATTTCGCCATGTAATTCAAGGCTATTTCTTCATTCTGAAATGCTACTTAAAATTTACAACTCATGGTTTAATAATCGACCAATGTCACTCGCCGTGACTATGAAATCGTGATATAGGCATAGGAAATCGCTGATATCCGTAACGCGCAAAATACTAAGAAGAATCTGTGTATCAACTGAGAAAAACCCGCTTAAATAGGAACCGACAAAAAGTTCCGTTTATTAATATTTCGATTGACAAGTGCAACCTTTTGCATTTGGACAATTTCGATATCCGTTAGGGTGTGTCAATTAAAGAATATGTAACAGTTTATTCAAACAATTTTTATTACCAACGATACTTCCCAAGGATAGCGTTTTTTTACTCAGGTGTCATTTGATATTACTTTTCGATATAGATACATGTTCAATTAATTAAGTGGTGCTAAACCATGAATGATGCAATTACAGGAATTTATATTTACATTTATATCTACGTCTATCAGTTCGAGATTTTCAATTAATTACTTTCTACTTGTTTTTTATATAATTGTTTATCAGTTTTTGCAGGCTTTTGAGGCCAAAGAATTAAATTGTGTGTAAAAAAAGTGTTCAAGCTCTGGAAAGAGTGACTAGTAAATAATCTCCCCAAAAAAAATTCCAGAACATAAAATGACAAAACGTTTTAAGGATTGACATCATCTTTGTTCAAAACAAAAAACTTAAAAAACTTGAAAAAGCAAGACGATTATACTTGGTTAGCAATATTTGATGATTATAGAGAAACTGGAATGAAAGCGGTAGAGATACGATAAGAAATCTTCTTTATCAGTAGCGATAGAAACTTTATAGTTGTGTATTCAATATAACGTTTCACTATTTTCAATATTCAATGATAAAATTATTATTTAGGTTTATTATGTACTCAATTAATATATATTTTGATTTATTTCCCTGACTGCGTGTAATTGTTATTATATTTTTTCTTTCCTGGGTTTCAGTCAAAATGCGAAATAAAAATTTTCATATCGTTTATTTCACATTACGCTTTGGCGGGAGAACAGCCCCATCATCAAATTTAAAATCCAAAACAAACCCATAATTGGGAAACATTAGATTCTTTTTATGCTTGGTTGTCTTCAAAACCTGACATTTGTTTTTCAAACGAAGAAAACAAAAAATTTAAAAAGTTGTTTCTTTATAAATATTTTCTTTGATCAACTAAAATTTGTTTATTATCAGATATCAAATTTTACCGATTTTTTTAAGTTTTATATATGATATGTAGTCGAAAAATTAAATGCGCTGAAGGAATATGCGTTTATATTCTATGATACAATAAAACAATTAAATGCGAATATTGCAAAAGTAAACAAAACATAATCCAGACCATAAGTGAGACATAACATAATCCAGACCATAGAAACTGATCACCAAAGTAACTAGATACTTTATAGAAATCAGTTACTCACGACAGACACAGTAAATGTGTACACAATAATTTAATGTTAGAAAAAAGATGAAGAAGAAAATGATCAGACTGAAACTATGAAATAAAAAAGCGAAAGTAAACAATCAGTAGGGCTTCGGTGCAAATAAAGCGCTTGTATCACTATTTTCGTTTGCAGAAAACTCTTTCTAGACTCAAATATAGTTTCGAATATACGCCACTTTTCATTTAAACCCCAGTAATCTTTACATCAGATTAATTCTATATATTTTCAATCGTATCAAAGAAAAAAATAGCAAATGAATGCATAAATGACTTCTTTCTATCTTGGTCGGTGATTCAGATTTATCCTTATCATGTACATATTCCGACAACGTCAATTAATCAATTACCACAATAAATAATTTACGAATTTTAGTTTAGCTCACTTTATTTAATTGTAAATATTTTTTTGCAGGTTTTTCTTTCACTGAGTTTGCTGGTCGGCGTTTCGTTAGCTGCGGAAGATGCTGCAGCCAAAGTTCTACAATATGAATTTCAAAGAAGTGGGAGCGCAAAGTACAATTATCAGTAAGAATACATTCATCTACTTATAATTAGCATTTTCTAGATATACAGAGTGATCAGTAAATAATGAAGCAAAGTGGAGGAGGTTATAACATTTGTTAAGGAAGGGGACATTCGGAGCAAGTTTATTTCAGCAAAATAAAAAAGCAAATGAAGAGCTGCAACAAAAAAGTAGGGGATTTGAAAATATAACTATTTTTTTAAACAGCTGACGATTGCTGGTAAAAGTAAAATGGTTTCTTGTGGAAACCACTGCAGTTTTGACCAATTTTTTCACAGCAAACTTTGTTTGCAAACTGTAATCTGAAATATCTCAAAAAGGCCTTAGGATATCAAAGAAAAATACAAATAATTGTCATTAAATCTAATTAGGTCATATATCATGACAAAGCATACGAATTTTGTTTATAACACCCCCCAAAAAGTTACATTGCGGATTTCAAAATTTTAATTTTAAATTACGCTGAAGAAATATTAATTAATTGATTTTGTGCCTCTTGTATTTGACAAACAGGTGATATTTTCCTATCGCATACTTGTTTCAAGCGATTTTTATCAACAACTTCTATAAAACGTTTTGTACCCCATTCAGTATGGTCCCATAAACTCTGTATATGAATCAAGCATTACTTATCCGGAAATAAAAGTCAAGATTGGAATATATATATTAAAATTTTACTAAATTTGATATAAAAATATTTTTTTGGCCAATGACTGATGTAAGGTTTTAGTACCAAAACTGGGAGTATTAACGGGATTTTTTATGCAAGTAATAAGCAAAAACTCTCCGAAATCTACATAAATCAAACCTATCATGCACGTAAAATATGCGCGCCGCTTAATTATGAAAATACCGGCACTTCAGAATATATTAATTATACACAATAAATAAATTCCATAAAATCATTTGTTACACTGATTTTATAGACTGTAATCTTTTGAAACGAATTAATAACTTTAATTCTGTTGCCTTTGTCGTTGTAAAAAAGTGCAATTGTTTTTGCCAAAAATGCAAGCTTAAACTCGTCTTATATTTATACTTCAAGTCCCTTTATCCGGCACTAAATTCTTTCTTCAAATAGTTATGATTTAGTTCTTGGTTTATATTTAATTTCTTATCACGAATCAGGTCACGTAAAACTATTCAAATATTACATTTTCAATAATTATCTCCTTTCTTCCGTTGCTTTTTAATTAATACTCGTTTAATATTTTCAGAATAAATATTATTTTCTTCAGGCATTAGTGACTTAAGTCTGTATTTTATTATCCACCTACTCGATGCAGTTTTATGTTTCATTGAATTTAATCTGCTTTTGTTATGCTGATGAATCATCTGGGGCAAAGCAAAGACAATGACGATTACCATTGTGCGTTAACATTAACTTTGCCTGTTTCCTCATCTTCCAATGCACAAAACATTCAATTATATTGCAGAAGCATCCGTGCTGTAAAATTACAAGGTAACTTTTTGAGCAAGTCATAAAAATAGTTGCCGTCGTGATCTGAAATCGAATTTGAGCGTATTTAATATTTAAAAACCAGACAAATGTAGTAAGTCTGCGCTTTAAAAAAAATATCTGAATTTTTAAGGAGCATATAAACCGTAAAGAATTTTCATCGAAAGTGGTAAATAAAAATACTATTAAAGAGGTCACCAGCACATCAACAAACTGCCATTTGCATAACATTTCGATTATATAACAAAACAGCATTCCAATGGAAGCGTCCATCAGATTATAATAAGATGTTTACTAAACAGCATTGTTATTAACATATTTGTTAATAAGGTTAGGCAAATACGACTTTAATATGCAGCATCTGAAACAATATCTATTTAGCTTTTGCCACCGTTTAAGAATTGCAGTATAGTGCAGGTAGATACAGGGTGTTCTCGTCAAGCTTAATGTCTAATGAGTAAAAAGAGAAATGTTTAGGAAATTTATTTGAAAATAGTTTGATATGCACCAACTAATTAACAAAGTAGTGCTATTCATCAGCAGACTGTGGCTATGTTATATAATCAACTAAATTTTAAATGGACATAAAATTTTAGAATTGTGTCTTGAGAATTGAGTCGTTTAGACTTGAGAGAAAATAGGTAACAGAGGTCATTACAAGAAAAGGCTCAATCCGTACTCGAATGCTTGAACGTTCAAAGTTTTCACAACAACGCATTTATTTAATTAGTATTAAATAATAGCAAAACATTCTAATTTATTAACATTTCTATCAAATCAAAAGAATGACGAACAAGTTGGGACTAAAAAGAAAAAAATCTTCAGATTTGAAAGTTATGCAACTGTATAAAAATTTGATTCAATTTAAAATATAAGTAACAAACTTTAGATGAGAGGAGTAGAGTTTAGTAGTAAATAAAAAATATAAATTTTAGATGTAGAGCGTTTTCTGTAATCGATATAGTTTGGCAAATGCTCTCTTATGCATCGTCCCAATCTGATGTTCTGACCTTTTGGGTTGTGTGGTATTAACATGATTATGTCAGTTCCTCTTTCCAGTGGTGATGTACAACTAGAAAAAGYGAAATTTAGCTYGMAGCRAGGGAAATAGTTGACGCTTGCTYAAGTGTCKATACAACAGATAATTAATCATCAAATAAGTGYTTGTATACTTCAAAAGTGGATGGTTTTAAACAAAATAATTAATAAGTGTTTGAACAAGGGTGTCCTGCAGCGAYTTATCGATAATTATAAAACAAGAAAATTCGCCTACGTGTATGAGAAATTAGCTAAATTATCAATGARATRTAAAAATGYCCTCAAAATTCAGATGMARWTAATTGTTACAAACTTAAGATGCAGATTGGTAAAAGATGTCTATTTATGTTCACGGGTTTTTCCGTCAATAGATAGTGGCAGAAAATAAAACACCATTTTTCTTSGGCCAATATTWCGGCTACATTTAAACCATTTTCAGGGCCCTAGAGGGAAAACAAAGTTGTTACAGCCTTAAATATAGTAAAGAAAATCTCAGCCATTAATATTAAACAAAAAAAAAAGAAAGCAGCATAAGAGGAATATCAAATATAAAGTTCAAAGGTCAAAAGTAATATTATTTATTAATAATTTCAAAAACATAGTTAACAGCAATTGATTGAAGTCATTACGTGATCGACAATATAAATTGTTTCATTAAGTCCTTAACATACAAAAATAGAGAAACTGGTATAAAACAAAATCAAATATGAAAACAAAGCACAAAGCGATGTTGTTTAGCAGTGAATTTAAATAAACATAATTAACAAACAATGACATAAAAATATTGTTTCGTATCTGGCATCGACAAGAGCGCAATCAGTAATCAATTAAGAAGCAACTTTTGTATGGTTTGTTTAAATTGCTCTCTTAACTGGTCATTTTGAAGACGTCCAAGTTACTTCTAGTTATTTTTTTTTGGGTACTTTAGTCACCTTGTCTGGACGTGTAAACTTTCAAATTCTTCTTAACAGAACGTCTTGAAAAAAATTAATAAATAAAGAGCCTGAAGTTTGCACAAACATGATTCCGTTATTTTCATACAAATTTTATATTTTTGATTCCATTCGTAGCTCTTACTCCAAAAAGATAAACTTTATTTACCTAGTTTGCTGCTAACAATTTTTTTAGCATCAAATATTGAAAATTTGATTATTTCTAAGGAAATGTCTTCAAATATTCTTGATATTACTGTTTAATTAGTTTGTGCATAATTTAAAAGAGTAACGAACAACAGAAAATCTAACAAAATGAAATACAAATACCGGTGGTAAGATTCCCTGAAGCTTCTATTTAAAAACAAATCATTTTTATGTCTAATCTTTTTTAATAACTCTCTTGTTATATTAACAATTTCACACAGACCGACGTATTGTTGAGATTAGACCTACCTGAAATCATACTGGGTTATTTTTTATCCTTTCGATTTTCACCAATTGAAGAAATTTTAAACATCCTAATTTAAATAATTTCTGTTAAATACAAAAATTAATTAAATCTATCTACACTAGTCTTAAAGAAAGCCGAAAACGGACGCGCGTTAATTCTTCATATAGATTCTTACAATTTAGGTACGTACTTTCTTTCGTAAAATATCTTTCAAATATTAGTAGAAAATTGAGAAAACAACAAATGCTTGCTCTGTTTCGCGTCTGCCTAAACTTCGAAAAATCTGAGTAAGTTGACGTGAATAAAATTTAAGTGGAATCCGCATGCAGAAAGCTTAAGCCGAATGATTAGAAACCTGATTAACAAACGTTTTTAAATTGACTAGGACAGCTTTTAATTAGGGTATAGCAGGATCCAATTTTGTTAGTTCATAAAATGCATACTTCCCGTCGCATTCATCGCACTTCTACCTAAATTCAAACAGTTTCGAAGCAACAAAGTTATCTAAAGATTTTGCTAAATCTGAACAAACGTTTCAGCTTTGAGACCAGCAATGGAATAAAGAAAAGCGAAACTGGCGACGAAATTCCCTCAATTCACGATGCAAATAATGATGCAGCTTTGGCCAAGGGATCGTTTTCTTACACAGGTGCCGATGGTGTTTTATACTCGGTTGAATATGTTGCTGATGAGGCTGGATTTCATCCTGAAGGAGCTCACTTAAAAGTAAGAACAACGTTTTTCTCACTTAACTTAGTTACAATTTTTTGCTAACTTAGTAACAGTTTGCTTACAAGCGCATATGTACCTACTTAGTTGCGCCACAAATTTAAAAATTAAGCAAATTGCTTTTATTTGCGGAATTTTCGAGGTTTCTTCTAGAGAACGTTGTATATTATAAAACATACATTTCTGTTTATGTACGTAGGAAAATTTAGGAGAAAATATAAATTTGATCTTTTTCACTGCATGGCAAAAGATGTTTCTTATAAATATATTTTGAATCATTTGGATTAAAGCCGATAAACTTTTGATGCAAAAATTTAAAAGAAAAATTCTAAGCTCAATGAATTGATAAAATAATTAATAATATTGAGTCTACACTTTTATATTATTATATATGAACACTAACATTTTTACAGAATGTTAATTTGGAGGAAAACAGGTAACAAACAATATGTTTTAAGTTTTAACCGGCATTCGAATCGTTGAGTATTGAAAGAATAAAAGTTTTTTCAATAATGAATTGAATTAATTAATATTAAATCGTATGGAGACGTTACTTGCAAAATAATAGTTTTCAAACTTACAAATACTCGTAAAAGTAGAAGTTTTATAATTAAAAATATTTAAAATAAATCGTACTAAAAATAAAAAATATTAAGCTTGAAAAACATGCAACTGCAGAATTACTTCAATTCAATTCAGGATATGAATACTAAATTAAGGAAAGACGAAAAACAATACACGTTAGATGTATGGACTAGATATTTTAGAATTAATAATTTATCTATGATTAATTTTGGTGTTTCATTTAAATATATTTTCAAACATTTTGATTAGAGCGGAGATACTTTTGATTAAATCCTATTTACACTTTTATTCTGCATTTTTTCCACTTTGTAAAAAACACTGTAGTATCTGAATTATTGATAAACTTTCAGCCTTTCGACTTTGATATTTCATACAGAAAAATAGAGCTTTCATGTCAGAACAAAAAGTAAAAATGTGTTTTTATAATTGCATAGCAAAATAGTAACCGCTTCTTTAAGTGTTGAAAAACTGTGGTTTCATATGGAACGTGTTAAAATACGGGGGGATATTTAGCTCAGATTTAGAGGAGAAATAGCGGAATTCTATTCTAAATGGAACATACACTTGAAACTCATAAAACTGTAGCAATCGACAAACTTATACTTTGGCATTCTCGAAGTTTCAAGCAAATATTTTTAGAGTTCGTGGTAGGAATATTTTAAAATGCCACATGTATTGAAGCATTGAAAGAACAACACAAAAAGTAGTTAATCCAAGTTTTAAAGAACTTCGAAAATATATAATTAACTATAAAATTTTCCATCCCTTTACCGTTCACAATAATGTTGATGATCCACTTTTTTAAAGTAAATATCAAATATACTACAGGGCTGGATAGAAGCAACATAAATCTTCAAACTTARAAAACCTGTAGATTTTCKATACCTATGTTTGRACGAAATTAWAGTCATAAAGTTAACATGAACTCGCATATATTTTTTAMGTGYTSTTGWCAAAATGTGATAAATTTAATATATTGCAAATGAWWTATCGACTATCTAAAAAATTCGYAACATAACTTTATAGCCAAATTTCACACGTAGGTACATGTTTATATTTGAAAGCATTTTTAAGCAATGAGTTAGTATCAGTTGATTGATTATTTGAAATATTTGAAATAAAAGAATAATGAAAATAAATATCGAATARACGGAAAATRAATTTAATTTTAGTAGTACATTGAAATGGTAAAATACAAACATTTTTAAGAAATTTCTTTAAAAAGCACTTTGAATGCATTACCAATAAGTTTGCTAAGATTCCTAAAACATATGAAGCAACTTGATGTCAAAACATAATTTGCTAATGTAAATTCATCAATGAAAAAGGCAACAAAATATTAASAATAAAAATAACAAAAMTTAAATTCCCATATCTGATCCAATATAATTCAGATTCCACCTTTCACCCCATGGATTCCCGGACAGCCYATCGACGATGGACAGTATAAAGAGGACAAATCTGGTAACTACAAAGCAGATGACTCCGGAAAATACACTCCTGGCAGTGGAGATAACGAGCAAAGCCCATTTACCAGATCGCGACAAGTACTGCAAACTAACAATTTAGGTGTTTTCACCGACACCGTTAATTTTGATTTCAGAACCAGGACAATTTTATTTCTGGCGAAAGGATACTGGATACTTTTAGAACAACGCCTAAACCCCCCACGCCTGTTACGCAGATTTACTTGCCATCGACCAGCCCCAAATATAGTTCCGGGGAAAATATACTCGATACCTTCCTGGATGCAAAGAAAGCGCCTACTGTTACTCCTAAGTACTTGCCCGCATCCAGTACTCCGGTTTATGAGTCAGGTGAAAGCATCCTGGATGCTTTCCGGGAATCTAATAGACCCACTCCCGAGTACCTTCCATCTTCACCCGAACCAAGCAGGTTTTACCGGACTGAAAATCCTATTGATAGTGATATTATCAAAAAGGCTTATTTTAATAAACCTACACCGCATCCGGATATTCTTCTGCATTCAACACCCAAGGATGGTCCGCGAAGATCCAAAGGATCGGCCAAGCCGGTAGGAGAAGCCACCCGAAACAAACCCACTTATGTGCGGTTTGAAAAGGAAAAAAATAGCAAATTATCCAGAGGTGGTTTGAAAAAGTTGCAGGAATAATAACATTAAGTGGATTCTAGTTTAAATAAGCAGATGTTTTATTATTTGTACGCAGAGTTTATATATTTTATTTTGTTGATTATATTTTAATGAATTTTTGATGGATGGTTCGAAGAACAGCAGCATTATAGTCAGATTATTATCTACCAAAGAAATCAAATACCTATGCTGCTGGTTATCAAAAAGTATTGTATTATTATTAAATATGTTTTGTTAGAACTTATGCTAGTCGCTGAATTTTGAATGAATAAAACTTAAAAAACTGTTGAACAGTAATTTTTTTTGCTTATTTTACTCTGATCATATTTCAGTGAGTGACTGCATGGTTACACGAAAATATATTTCTTGCTCTTACTTAACTTTAAAAATAAAATTTAACTTACTTAATTAATGCAAATTGATTGCAAAATGGAAGATGAGAATAAAACAGGTTCATAAATCCAAAGTTTTCGACACTTGCGAACTTGAACTTTCCGAAACCCGAGTAGATGAATATTGTATTCATGTATGTGGTTGACCTATTAGCCGTAAAAATATTTAAAGAAAATAATTTGCATTTTAAGAAAAACTGCTTAGGATTATTTCGAATTCTCAAAGTGATCGTTATGCAAATCCACAGCATTCAGGCGGAAGCAGAAGAGAATTAGAATTAAATATGATGACTAAAAGTAGGTATTTTAGGAGCGTCCCAAAAACGACTTCGACGAAAATGGGTCGAAGGATTAAAACTTGTTTGTCCTGAGAAATAATGAATTATGCATAGTTCCCATGGTTAAAAGGTTTGATAAGACTTGATGTTAGTCGGATAGGGATGACTAAAGTTCAGTTTTTATCAGGATTATCGTATTTTTTGAAAAAATTATTAATGTTGCCTTTTGCGTCAAAAATGTTGTTGAAATTTCGCTTGTTTTGTGGAAACTGCTAATATTGTTGTTAAATTGTACTGAGTGTTGTTTTCCTTCGTAAATGGGGTATTTAATTCTCGACCCAGCGGTTTAAACATTATTTTGTCAACTCAGTTTATTCCTGAGGTATGAGCAAAAAAGTGGAGTCATCTTTGCATCGATGTCCTTATCTCCTTCTCAAATGTGTAATTTTCGATTTTCGCTTTTTGTGTGAAAACTGCCAATATTTCTAACGGGTGTTAACTTTCTAACTTTTAAAATTTCTAACTAATGTAAGAAATTGATTTTTATACATCTATCGTCATGTTTGAGCAGTTAGCCTATTTTTACCGAAACCGTGTAAAACATTAACTTGTCTGAAAATTTGTGTTTTTTTGTCTAAAATTACTAGTAACATCTAAGATAAGTTCTTAATCCTGAATTGTGTTATTAATTCTTCATCTACTGCTGTAAAAGTGATTGTTCTATATAACTGCCAATATTTCTAGCTGGAGTTTCATTTGAAAAATGCGTTTTTAATCATCTATCCAATAGTAGGAAAACGAAAAATATAGATCAAATATTTAATGAGATATGACCGAAAAGGTGGCGTCATGTTTGAGCAACCGTGTGAAACTTAAATGTGAAAATTACCTTTCTTTGTGGAGAAAATATCAGCAACGTCCAAGCAAAGTTTTACTCGTGAAATGTGTTAATTATTCTCCATCCAGTGTTGTAAGAATGCGCTAGTTTCTTGTTCTTGAGATATAGGCAAAAATGTGGAGTCATTTTAGAATTGATATCTAAATGTATACATTTCAAATTTAGCTTTTTGTGCGAAAATTGCCATTACTTCCTAACTGTCGTGTAACTTGTTAAATGGGTCTTTGAATCCTCTGATGAGGGCCGTAGCTAAAATGACTCTTGAGATATGAACATGAAAATAGAGTCATGTTTGAGCTGATTTTCTAATTTAGTTTGGGTTAGTTTTTTTATATATATTATTCAAATGTTTTCCTTCGTAAATGTGATTTAATTCTTGATGCAGCAGTGTAAAATTTATTGCACAATTTGCTCCTAAGATATGAGCATAAAACTAGCGTCATGTTTGAATCGATGGCTTAATGTTCTTCTCAAATCTGTATTTTTTAAATTTAGATTTCTGTGGGAAAATTGACAATTTTTCTAAACAACATTTCACTTGACAAACAGTATTTTTTAACCGCGTGAAACTAAAAATTGATGTAAACTTTCTCTTTTTGTGAAAAACCTCAGATTTTTCAAGCGACCCACGACTTGAAGAAATTGCAATAATTCTCTGTGTTCTCTATATTATTGACACGCCGCTAAATTTTCTTTATGTAAATGTTTAATCTTATATGTAAAATTATAATTTTATATAAAAGTTAAATAATAATGTTAATAGACAGTAATGGAGAGAAATGTTAGCATATTAAAGTACCTTTAAAACTTCTTCCGGTCTTTCATTTCTGGCCCTTGCTTTTTAGCTTAAAAGACAAAGGCCAGACTCAATTTGAATTTTTTTTGCAAAATTTTACGTTTGAAAGCTATAAATTTCGTTTATTTGAATTTATGGATTTTTATCATAAGCGCCCTTTTTATACTATACTATAAAAAATCTTTTGTACTGAGAAACCTTCATATAAAAGCGGTTTAACTATGTTTCCGTTAAATCTTCAACAATGCTGTTCTGAAAATATGTTTTTTAATGGTTTTCATATCAAAGGCGGCTTCATTACCACTATCTATTGTTATAGATAAATTAACACAATGTAAAAAAACATGTGGGCGTAGCACCTGCAACACTTATTCCCTTTTGCGAATGATGTCGCATATTTATATTGTAATAAATCAGATAACGTAAATAAATTGCTTGGCTTTTCATAAGTTGCTTCAGCTGAAGCAGAGTGTCGATGTATTGTAGTTTTTTTCTCAACTGGAAAAACCATAGATTCATTCCGCCTGCTTAAGGAAAACCCCTAAGATTATATAATATTAATGCTAATGCCCATTCAAAAGATCCTTAATGAGGAATTTTAATTTTAAATTGCCAATTTTGAATTTCTAAGACCCAAGTTAAAGACCGGCACCGGTTCTTGAAGAGATAAATTAGAATTTATTTTGGTCTTGGTAATTTTATATTTAGCTAAAGTTCTCTTGCATATGACGAATAAATCATTTAGATTCTATATGTTGATTATTAGTATGTGATTTTACAGTTTTTAGTATGCTATCCAACACGTTTACTGTGGCGTGTGTGAAATTTGCGCCCTGCCAAAGAAAATCTCAAATATTTCATTTAAAACTTCTAGCTTGTCATATTTTTTTAAATGAAACTAGGTAGGTATTCCCTTCAATAGAAAAAAATAGATTCAACTTCGATCACTTCGATCACTCGTCGCCAAATCCGGTTGAATGCAAGATTTGCTATTTTTCCGCATTAATCTAATTTTTTGCGGTTTCTTCCTCACCTTTGCGGTATTAAATACACCATAACGCTGAAACATCCTTCTCCATCTATCATTAATAATAGCTCTGCAATCGAAAAGGTTACGATTGGCTATAGTTAACACTCATAGAAAATTTTACTATAATTATTTTCGAATATATTCGGATTGTGAAATATTTACGATTTTCAGAGAAATTCACTTAAGTTTTAGCAAGCGCTATTACATCATTGGTCCGTTTGAGGATTAAGATCAATTTACATTTGTTGTTAAATTACGAAGTAAGTATACGTTACGAAGCTTTTATTTCAATGTTTTACAGGTGTGAAGTGAATTATAGATAAACGATTAGGGGGAAAATGTTTGCTTCTTTACAACAATTCCTTGTGTATTCAGTTTTATTTGTTATTTCAAACATTTTCGTTTTTAAATTGTTACTCAAAAACTTTTTAAAATACATTATATATTTAATGCATACAAATATTTTTTTTTGYATATRTATACCGTGTCAGCAYAAAATGCGCAAAAAATTCAARAGGAAATTCTAAATGAAATTTKTACCCCAATTTCGTGTGGCAGTTTTYGAAAATTTCAACTATAACGGAGCTGCAAGGTCTTAAATAATTTTTTTCTAAATAACTGTTATTAAATATTTTTTTAGCCTGTTAATCAATGGTTTTCAATTTTTATTTTTTTCTTTCAATTGTCTATTTCAAATATTTCCTGCAAATGCTGCTCAGTTTGGATGATAAAAGTTTGATGTTTAGGTAGATAGGTACCCCTAAATCCTCAAGAGCCGAAATTATGTATGTCAAGTAAAAACTGTTTTATTTGTTTGGCATTTAACCACTTAGAAAAGGGACACATGAAAATTGTAAGGAATATGGAAAAAGTTTGCCAAATAAATATTCTCGACAGTTGCAGGAAGTTAATTAATAAAAATACATTATAGCAAATCAACTAATCATGCAAGCATTCTAGAGGCAAAATGACAAAAGGCACAACGAATTAATGTTAACAAAATAATGAAATCCTAATTGAAAATCACATTCAGCAGTGCAGTCATGGAAAAGTTGATGAGTATAAACAATTCCAACTGCACTTTTGATCATATGAAAGGAGGCGACCTTCAAATCGTACGATTTCTCCAATAAATTTTATAAAATTTTGCATTTAAGCCCGCCCACTTTGCCAACAATTTAAAATAATCAAATCTTATTGCCCAGTTACGCAACCTGTAATCAAGGTAGTTTGGAATCAACTAATCATTAATCATTGAAAAATGTCAACAGACAAATAAATTTAAATATTAAACCGAAGAACCTAATCGGAACCGAACATTTGGGAATATTATAATTGACTTGAGTTGTTTGGAGACATTTCCAACAACTAATCAGTTTTCGTGCATATTTACACCCAACTCAGCCATTAATATGGTCAAAGTAATGAGCGAATTTAAATTTAATAATATCTAAAAGTTTAAACGCAATGTTAGAGCTTAACGCGATGCTGAAGCACCCGGTATTATTTTATTTATCGACTTTAGCTGAAGACTACTTTTAAAGCCTTGAACCAACATTTTTTTCAAAGTCATTTGGAACTAATTACTGCGTTCTATTCCAATACTTTCACTGGATTTTTCGCCTTAAGGCTCATAAAGTCGTCGGACATTTTACGAAACTTTTATATCAAACTTATTGAAACTGATTGCAGAGAATGGTCAATTATAGCGAATTTTCTTTGAAAACCTTATATAACGAAATGCATAAATAAAGTTATTCAATTCTTTTATTTTTTAGCTGTTTCTTGAAGCTGATGAGTTTTACGGATTTGAGGCCGTCGTGTATTAGAATTTGTTCCCGACGTTTTGAAAGGAGTGGCTTGCAGCAGATCAAGCTTTGAAGATGCCGGCCACTTGTGCTTTCGAAACGTCACGAAAAAAATCGAATCCCCAACGGTTTAAAAATCTCAAAAAACTCAAAAGTCTCGATATTTTAAATTGTTTTGGGAACTGAAAATACAGTCAATTAGTTTACATTAGAAGAACGCAATGTTTGAAAAATGAACGTTAGTAAGACAATTAAATACTGTATGGTTTAAAAAGTAACAATTTTTTTCTAGCAGCTCTTATACAAATTGATCCCTGATAGTGAGGTAGATTATCAAATAGCCATAAATTAGTTATTAAAATTCAGCCAAAAATCTCCTAATCAAATGTTGCCTAGTTTAATTTCCAATTCTTGCAATTTTGCTTGCTTATTTTCCATTCGAAGTGATTACTTTTATGACAATAGTATTAAATTAAATTGTCTGTTTTTTTAGTATGGATATTTATCAACTTTCTGCTTTATGTCAGTAAATAATTTAGGAGGCATGCAATATTTTTTAAGTCAAAATTGAAATATTAATCGTGTATTGTGGAAATATGAGGGAACAATATTTCAATTTTATATTGATGTGAAATTTAATGATAAAGAAAATTAAATGAATGAATTACAATCATTAGATGAACTATTTAAATTAAGGAATTGAGTGAATGGGTTGAATGAAGGAGTGAATTAAGTAAATGAATACATCAATTGAATGTGCGAATCTCCAAATCTTGTGCGTTATTGAAAGCTTTACTCAAAAAAAAATTAATTTTGATTTGGTTATTTTACTGAAAATTTCGATAATATTTTCTCCTTGCTTATCTACAAACGGTTTATTTTTGTATGCAATTATGTTCTTTTCTGGAAAAAAATAGGAACCATATTTTGCCCCCTTTGCACAAAAATGTCTCTTACCTACGAAGAATTCAATTCTTAAGAATTTTTTATCAAAAATTATAAGATTTCTCAATAAGCAAATAGATTTGTGTATAAATTGGTAACGACCTACTACTCTAAACTGTTTCACCCTGTATAAATACACTACTTTAAGTTTTGTGCAAATTAAGTTTAAGAATTTTACATTAACTCAATTCAAAATGGTTATTCAGCAAAAATTTAATTATTTCTAACTAGTGAAGAGACCGAAAATACTGCTAGAATTTATTACATTATTAAAATGAAATATAAAGTACCCTAACATTTTCAAATTTTTCTATATTTCCTGGTTACATTATAGAAAATGTCTAAAATTGAGATCCTAAAATCATTAGGAATGATTACAAGATGACTGTATAAATACAAGCAAAATAAAAAATATAGGTAACGATGGATTTTACAGTAAGTTTTTGATAATCAACAATACACGTGCAAATGATCTTCAATGACAATTAGCTACAAGAAGAAGAAATAATTATTTACGCAAATAACAAGGCAAAAGTGAATACGGTAAAGTTTTTTTTGTTCCTATTATTCAAACAATGGGACGTGCAAGAATAATGGATTCGATTAAACATCTGAAAATGTCGTTTTTGTATTACATTAAATCGAGTTTAGTAGATTCCTGAAGATTTTCGGGGGAATCGTGACATCGCGAAAACTATATAAGATATGTGTGGAGTACAAGAACGTTTGTTAGTCAGTGTTTCGACATCATCAATGAAAACGGTGAGTTAAAAGTGGTTTTAGATCGAGCTGATACTCAGGACTGTTCTGATTTTTACGCTACAAAGTGTTAATGGAGTGATAGTAAATACTTAATATGGATGATGGCGTGTGCGGATTATGKTTTTTCTGTGATATTAATTGTGATACCAATTAAAGAAATTGTTTTAAAGGCAATTTTCAATTTRGGCAATGAGTGATTTTATTTGATTTATTTATTWTTTTTTTTTGTTTTCATTTAAAGTTAAAAKAATTATTGTTTTCCAATTTTTTTATTTTACTTTTTTTACRCAACTGTTACTTTGAATTATTTTGTGTCMGGCTAAYAGGGYATTTTTGCTTTGTTTRATGCGTTCAAGAAGTAATAAGTAAGAAGGCTAAAAATATACTTGACTGAAAAATATTCGCAAATAAATTTTGATGATGAAAAACTAAGATCGAGTCAATARAGAAACACAAAMATTTTCTCATTAACTGGCCACAGTTTGGTAAAAATATTCCTAACGCTTGTTTCATTCACAATGAAATGGGRATTCTTCTGGAAAGTTAAAAAATTCAAATTAAATTYCATACAAAAAAMGCAATTTAACTCTAATTATCGGGTTTTATTCGGCTAATTTCAATTTCCAGCATGACTTGTTGAAGATTCGGCATAATCTAAATGGTCATTTGAGAAATAGTTTGGCATGCAAATTATTCGAGTCGTAAGAAAATGAGCATATAAAAAGTGTCTGATACGCTATTAAACAGTGTTTTTCCAAATAAGTTTTGTTTTATGTTTATCTTCTTTCAAAGAAAATGCTAAAGTAATATTTCAAAACATTAATTTATTTTAATTCTATTTAATTTTTCAATTCTCAAAAATATTGGGAAAAGTAGTAAATTTACCTAGTTTTAGTAATTAATAATATACCAGTGACATAAATAAATATGATGATCAAAATAATTATACCACTAATTAACGTGAATTTCAAGATAGAAATCCGAATTTTGCAGAGCCGAAACCAAACTAATTATGCCTTAAAAAATGTTTAATTAATTTTCTGTTTGTTTGGACGCATGTTGAGAATATTTCAAAAATGATCCAGATCGCTGAAAATAGAGAGCAATTATTAAATCAATTTTATAAGGACAACGCATTCAGACTATAAATATATAAAGAATAACTGATCATCCAATAAAATATTTGGATCGATTGTATATTAAAAAGCGCTGGCAAATAAAATGACTTGTTTATAAAGAGTAACACCTATTTTAAGAATTTATTTACCGTGAATAAATGCACTTTAGTGTGCATTTTAACTGTATCAAATTATGCGCCAATTAAAAATAATCGTATTTATTATTAAACAATAATTACCTTTAAGTTCCGGTAAAAATAAATAATGTTCCAAATAGTAAAGAAAATTGCAGTTTTTTGGGGTCATAACGGCTAGAAGTTATCTATCCTACATCCGTTTTTTATGTTTTTATAGTTACACTTAGTAGCTGTACTGTCGTATAATCGTATTAATGTATGCTATGAATAATTATAATCTGAATCAAGTTTCTATTTCCTAATCGGTTACGTTTTATTTTAATTAATTTAACCTTTACATTTTTGAATTAATTTATTTATTATGTATTTTCTAATAATTGGTTCAGGGTTATGAGAATCTGCATGAAGATGTGAGATAAACAAAAATTGATGATATTGGAAATGCTATAATGAAGGTGAGAATACAGGGTCACAATTTTATCCGGAAAAATAATTCATTATAATGTGGTTCAAGGATGTGAAACTTGATATTTAGATTACAATTGAGTTGAAACAGAGCCAAATATTATTAATTTTTGTACCTCAGTTTCAAAAAATAAACTTGGAAGTTACCGCGTTTTAGTCTTTATTTAATTTGAAATTCTGCTTCTAGCATCTAGATGTTTATGAAAGAATAACATTTTAAGCTTTTCTTACTTTGGCACTGGATACTTGCCTTAATCACATCAAGTACTCAGTGTAGTTGATAACAAATTACTCTAAGTACTAGGCTCAAATTATTTAAAAGAAACAAATAAACATTTGAAGAACTTTATTGAAACTACAAAAAGGTGATTTGGATCAATATTTAATTATTGTCTGCATTATTCATTTTTTTGTATCCGGAATCTTGACCTTACCCCAAGACAAATACTTGCACAGTACTTCACAAAGATCCTTATCTATGTCTGGGCAATTTCCTATTTCTTAGGCACGTGGCCATCAACCATAAACAGGTAGTAAAAGGAATTACCTATGACAAATTTGCAATTATAAATCTGCCTTGATTTACCAATCGTTTCATTTTTCTAATTGTCGCTACTGGAAAGATTATTATCTCAGCTTTCAGCACGAATTTAATGTAAATAAGAACTCGCAACAAGCAAACAACGTTGACTTTTTATTAGATTGATTTATAAAAACAGTGGGGTTTAGTACGCATTTGTTTTGCGAATGGAAATAATTAGATACTCAAAGAAAGAAGAAAAAAAATTTTTTTTTCTGTTCTGAAAAAAATCTAAGGGTGTTTTCAGCTAAGTGCTTCCCGTATCACTTTTTACCCAACAATAACAAGAGACGCTAACGGAAGCGAACTGATATAAAACACGCGAAAATTTGCGACAAATAAATATCTCGTTAGTTATATTTGACGGAAACTTTAGGGAGCTAAAAAACAGTAGAAACGTACGATTTTTATTTAAAATAATATTGAATTTCAAAAATTGAAAAAAAAGAAGTTGTAAACAACATTTATAATTTCTGTTTAAAATTGTGCAAACATTAATAAAAAATACTACACATTATTTGCTGAAAAGTGTATACAAACTTTCAACCACATCAATAAAAAATTGGCATTATTATTTATATTTACTCCACTTTCTATTCACTTTTTATGACGTTTGTTTTTTGTGGGTTAATAACAGTACACATTTCGATTTTTTTATTAAACTTCTGTGTTGTGTGTGAAACAGTACTGGTTGTTTCGTAAATGTTGCTTATTGATTTAAGTCTTTTTAAAGGAAATGTTTTAAGTATATTTTACTCACAAAAAAAACAAACCCAAAAGACAAAATGAAAAATAAGTTTAACACCGCGTCAACAAGATGCAAGTTGAAAAAAGTGATTATTGAAAGTTCCGGTTTTGCCCTCTAATTACTACTAATTTTAATAATGATCACAGCAAATGAGGTAGTTTAAGATTTTTAGAATATTACTCAAGTTTATTGATTTGAACATAATTTGCTTAAGGTCGTCAATAAAGTATTAATTCTAAAATCGCTGCTTTTATACATTCTAAGACATTTTGCTTTTTGTATCTATAGATCTGATACTTCCTTTGATTAATAGTAATGTAAAAAATATTAGAACACCATTCAAAAGAAAATAAAGATTTATAGACAATGAGCACCGATTAATCATAAGTTTTCGTTCGCAATCGTCGGTTTTCATAAAATCGGTTACAAAATTTGAGAGAAATCTGGTTACGGTCGTCAATAATTTTGACAATTTTTCCGGTCAGCGTTATTCTACAAACAAAACATTTTGTTTGTAGAATTTTTAATTGGATTGCGATACGCCTTCTAGTTATTTGTGAATTATATTTCCATTTCTTCCTGAATCAGCCTGTATTTATATTAAACTGTTGTTCAAATGATGAAAATTTACAGATTAGTTATTTTCACTGTTTCAGTGAAATCAGTTATTATTATAAACTCCAACTTCTTTATGTAATAATTAATGAAATTTTTCTTTTCAAATTATTCACTCGAATGTAGGTATTCATTTTAAGAAATTACATTAAATACCGTGTGCTTTGCGTTTACGCAACTAATCATCTATTGTCCAAAAACTTACCAATTACCAAAAAAGTACATAATCGACATTAACGAGGTTAAAGTTTATAACGCTTAAATCGCAGTACATATAAGGTGGCGATTGAAATGTTCTTGGTATAATTTCCGTCTTGAGGGCAACCAAATTATCCCATTCGACTAATTAATTAATCTTACATAATCGTTACTCTTATTAATTAATATTGCGTTATATAAACGATTATAATGTAATAATAAATTCTGTCAGTGTTAGCAGTAATAGATTGAAATAAATCTTGCGAAAGCGAGTTGTACACGGGTGGTGCAAGTTCAAAATTTGGAAAGTGCCAGCATGTTGAAGAAAGTTTAATTTTTAATTGTTGAAAAAAAAAAGTATTGGTGTATTATAAAAGTTAATACATTTATTACTTTAATCTGACGTACTTTTTTGTCAAATGCAAATGTATTGCAAAATAAAGTTTTTTCAATATACATACATATTATTTTTATACGCAGGACGATTTTCCCTTTGCGACTAGACGAGATCAGCATTTTTAATTTTTTTTAAGCATTGGATTACCTAATTATTGGCTTAATTTTTTCTTGGGTTTCAGAAAAAGAGTATATAACATTCTATTGGAAATCCATTAATAAAATAAATCTATTTACACGTTAGGACCTTAAATTACATTCAGTTCAATCAAAGTTCACCCACATTTAATAATCGAGTGATCATCTTTAAAAATATTTCCTGCGAATTTTAATATTTAAACAATTTTACAACATTTTTGTGCTCAATTAATTCTGATTAAGTGCGGATGTCTAATTTAATTGTTCGATGTTCCAAAGACTGTTTGCGAATAGTTTAGACTGGCACTATTTATTAAATAAAAAAATACCTGTATCCTCTGCATTCCTCATTTAACGGACTCCAGCATAAATATTGTTAGCATTTATTAATCTCACAGTCAAACTCAGAATCGAGCGCTTTATAAAAGCTGAAATTAAATTTATAACTAAGTTCCTTTAGTCATCTTAATAAATATTATGGACTTTATCCTTCACTTTTTCATATTACTCGCTGCAAAAGTCGCAATCACTTGCACAAAACAAGCTTTATTTGCTATGTCACTCATTTTAATATTATACACAATTAAAGTGCCGTCGTATAATATAATGGGTTATATTTATTTTTGATTTTATTATGATTTTATGCATTTAAAATTACCATTTGTGTCCGCAGGCTGACGTAGGGCATATGGTATCTCAATGCTCTTAAGTGTATTTACTTTATAAGAGTTGTTATTGAATCTTCGGCATTTATTCAAAATATCAAAATTGCATGTTGAAAAGTCGTACTGCCTACCTGGTAAATGCTATATAGTGTACATTGCGTTACAATGGCTTTGAACAAAACTTCAGATGTTAATAGCTCTTCAAATTAAATCAAAGAACCGGTTTCATTGATTTCTTCATACACTCATTCATAGTATTCATCGTCAAATTATTTATTGTGCTTTATGCAATATTTAATGCTGATCTTGAAATTAGATATTAATACTGCAACAAGTAAATGACGAATATAAAACGTCTTCAAGATGGATCAAAGAGAAGCCATTGTTAGAAAGTGTGTGTCAGGGACAGAAGATATGCACACTAATTAAGATGGACAAGATGCTATTTCCTTAAACATCACTTCATTAATCTTCTTCATTTTGTATTAAAAAGCGATATCAATGTATTGATCGGAAAAATTGAAATATTTTTCAAATTATGCAATTCAGATTGCATAATTTGAAATAATAATAATACTAATACCCTTGATGTGTGATAGTTTATATTATATTATATGCAGTTAAGAATAAGGGAAGCGTTACACGATAATTTAGAAAATATCAAGTAGCAAATAATATTTTAAAGATACTGACGGGCAATAAAAAAAGTTTACTGTTTAAATATTTTTCGTAGATCTCGGTTTTAGATGCTGCATACTATTTTGCTGGTCGCTTTTCTTCTGCGTGCATTTTATTGTTATCTATCGTTAACAACAAATCGGTCGCAAACAAATTTTCAATTCTTCATATTGTGATTATTTTAAATTTGTTTTATGTCTCGCATTTTCAACGGAATCTTCCCTAAATAGGTGTTTTTTATTTCATTTATAAAAGTCATTGATTATGATAGAAAATCTTATATTCAGCTACAAATTGCAAATGCAGGTGAAAATTGAATGAATCAGAGTTGAGCAAGTGCAAAAAAATCAATGTTGCATCTTTAATTTTACTTATAAAATGACATCAAATGCGGTTTTTAAGACAATGTTTTCTAATGTTTTATGTCATTTTAGATACTTATACTGCTAGCCCTTTTGGGGCTCACAAAAGCTAGACCGCAGTTCCAGAGGCAGCAACAGTTTCAACAATTTAGGCAAATAGTGCAAGCTCCTCTAACTTACATCTTGAGATATGATGCCAATTTGGGATTACCAACTGGATTTTCATACGCGTAAGTAAAATATTTGATTAATTTCCAAAGGTTTATTCTTTCATTACTGGGATTGACTATCCTGAAATATACAGCAAAATTCGTAGGTACATAACAAGAAACCCAATTAAAAAAATATTTTGTAACTAAATTATCTGTGGGTTTAGAACCTTTTTAGTTCGATATAAAACAAGTTTTTGTAGCCCCCAAGTATGTAAGTTGCTCTGTATTAAATTATACCAAATATACTTAAGCTGTTAAATTGAAATGAGTGTAGTTTCTATATAAAACCTTCTTTATGTAATAATCATATTACTGTATAAGTAAGGTGGTAAAAAAAATTACAAATGAAAAGTTCGATGTAACTAAACTGACTTCAGAGACAAAATCTCCCATTTACAATTAAATAAAAACATTTTCAGTGACTCAAAAACTTTATATTTGTTATAATATTAACATACCTATAATGTTCTATTATTGCATCATACTTTTTCTATCAATTTCTTATTGCTTCTTTTTTATTTAACAAGTAATTCGTATTAGGTGCGAATTTTCGCTCGAAAGTAATTACGTTCTCGCAAAAATATACCTATTGTGTTTTGAATCTCATTTTTTGAATTTAATTTTTTTCTGGTTACAAATTTTACTTATCAATTGCAGTCATTTTCCGGCTGCAGCGGTAAATCAAAAAACATTAGGTTTAGCTGTAATTTTCCTAAATGTTACTTTATTTGTTGCTTGAATAGTAAATTAAAAGTAAATAGTAAAAATATTTCTAGGCACTGAAGAAACCGCAACGAAATAGCGGTTTTATAAATTATTCTAGTGTTTGAAACACTGAATGATTCTACACTTTATTTATTCAGCGTTCTTAGATATAAATCAAGAAATACTTCTTATTTTTATAGAATAATTGTCTTCTGTAATATTTCATATCATTTGAATCTGTTAAGTTTATTCAGCTGTTCACGTAGATTTGCGAAAAAATATTCCGTTTTTTTCCCAGATGAAAAAAGAAGAAAGTTATATCCTACAAATAATAGCAGTTTTTCGCATATTTAGATGCAACTAAACTCGAAACTTTTGATAAATTTTTAAGTTTTCCTTCGGAAAGTGCCAATATCAAACAAAAATTGAACCTGTTAAACCCCACAATTATGAATTGTAATAAACATTTGTCACCTTGAGGCAATTCCTACTTTCATTCGAACAAGTTAGATCAATTTAAAGTCGATTTTCTGGAATCCACTTAGAAGTACGGAGTTTCTCACGCATTATACCGTAATTTACTTTCTCATCTCATGATCGTGCTCAAATGTATCATTAACACAGTTAGAAATTTCATTCGCATTAATACCAAATCAGCTGAAGAATATCAAGCACAAACAATATAGATGTAAAATGTAAATGTTTATGACCCCACACCCACATATCTATACGGGGTGTTCTATTACGATTGTCTTAATTATTTGCTTAACTTACATCGGCTGCATATTTTGCTATTTTATATATTATTATATTTTTCATTATTTATATTTAGCATATTTTTATCAGTAGAAGAAAGATTTATATTTTTCTAAATAAATCACTTGTGTCTCAAAATACTGCTCAATTCCAGTATTCAAGTTATGCTAGTAAAATCCTTGAAAATAAGCAGTTTAAAGTAAAATTATGCGAGTAAAGTTGAGAATTTCAAAATTATAGCTTAGAGATTTTTTATTTTTTGAATGAGCTGTTGTTGGAGATTTGATCGAAATTTAAGACGAAAGGAAAGCCTAGTAAAGAAAACAATTTTTATTAGTTTTGCTTACTTTTTAGTAAGTCGTTGTTTTAATTTAAGTCGATAAAATCTGAGAAAGGACTACTAACTGCTGGAATCAAATAATTTTTATTGTTTTCAATATCAGGGTTCAAACCAGCGACGGATTCAACAACGCAGTGATTGGTGAAGTTAAAAACCAAGACACCCAAGAAGAATCGCTAGCAGTAGAAGGACAGTATTCCTACGTTGGAGATGATGGTAAAACATATACAGTTTACTATAAAGCAGACGAGAACGGGTTCCAACCTTCTGGGGAACACATTCCACCTGCAGCTAACACTTCGAGGAAGTTAGGAATTCCTTCAGCAGCCCTTGCTTCGTTAGCTGGTGGTGGATTAGGCTAAATTTACTATTTAAGTTTTATTGAAATAGTAATAACAGATTCAGTAATTCGAACTTTTGGAAAATACTTTTAGCTGTTTAATTACTGATTTCAGAGAAGAAATTTAGTACAATTAGGCAAAATCTACCAAATTCACTGCCAACTTTACTGTTATTATGCGATGTAAATAAACATGTATTTTAAGAAGCGGGTATTTTATTTACAATTTGTTTATTGCGAAACATTAGTTAAAAAATGCACTAATGAAATAAACAGAATTAATAGTAAGTTATATAGTGTTTTGCAAACAAATCGCTCCAATTTAGTTTTTTACGTTTTACGAAATAGGGAAAAAAGTCAGTACCGCTTTAAAAAGTAAAAAGTAAACACTTTTTCTCTGCGACTAAGTATAAAGAAAATAAGGCAAGTTATGGAACATGCAAAATATTACGCCAAAAAATACAAAATTGTAACGATTCTGAAAATCTGCGCTTCATCTCGTTGTTTATTTCATTTTTAGACACAAAACCCGGAGCAAATATACTAAACAGAGTTAATCATTAATATTGCACAAAGAGGTAAAAGCAGTAATATTTGGTATAAAATTAATAAAAAATATTTTGTGCTCAGAGTAAAACGGAGGATGCTAAATCGAATTAAACAACTACGACGAAACGAATGACTAAAAATGAAGGTAATTGAATCGACAATTAATATACTGAAACTAAATTGAGCAATTTAATCCAACACAAACCGTAAAAATACTTTAATGCTAATTAAGTTGGATTCGTTTTATTTCAACACAAATTGTTCTTAATGACAATCCTGATTAAAAATAAGAATTTTACGTTGTATTTTTCGGAAATATTTTCTCTAGCTATGCAGTGTTCGAAAATTATAATCTGACTTTCTTATTTTAATTGCAAACCCCTAATTTTCAAGTCAAAGTTTAGATATTTATTATGGATAAGCTGCTGATTGAAGAACTAAATTTACGAGTGCTCTATATCGACCACTGAAGAGTTCAAGTTAAAGTACAACAAAAGTTACTAAACAGTAATAAATTGAAAAGGTAGAAAAGCCGAGTAAAAAATGTTGTTTTTGAAAATGGTTCAAAACCCTATTGAGAATACAAAACCTCTTTAATTTAAAATGTAATTCAGGGAAAAAAATACCAATAAATGCAGCAGATTCCCTTCCAAGACAGTAGAAAGTCTAATTTATACAAAAACTACACTTGTTTTAAAAGTTTTCTGTTACTTTCGTATTAAAACAAGAAATTGAAATAACGCAATCCAGATAATTTCTCGTCGTTCCTAGAAGCAAAAATTATTATATCATTATATCCTAGTAGTAAATATTACATGCAATAATATAATAAAATATAAGTCACCAATATCTAAAAGCGATCGTCGGTTTTAGGGGAGTGTTGTACTTTAAGACGTTTTTAATTTGTTTTTCAGGCCACTTTTTAAAGCAAGTATGTTATCTTCTCTATTTAGAAAGATATTTTCAAAAAATATGCAGGGTGCCATGGACTAACCCAAACTAACCATTTAAAAGCAAATCGAAACTGCTGTTAATTCAGCTGAAAAGTAAACTGTTGCAGCACTATAAAGCTGTTACAATTTATCGTATTGAACTTTTAAAATTACATCATTTTTCCCAGCACGTATTGCATGGTCTTCATGATTGAACTGAGAAATACCTCTAAAACACCGAAAACACTAAAGCAGTAATATATACTTACACATTTATTGATTATAATCTGTATCTGGAAAACCAGTCTGAGCTGGAGTTCATATTTTCACGACTCAAGATAAAAGTAGAGAAAAACCCAAGCTAAAGTATATGGGGTGATTTATTCTTAAATTCAATACATAAAAAATGTGGAAACTAATAGAGCACACACACCTTTCGTTTGAAAACACTTAGGAAAATGTAGAAAAATTAATCAGTATCGATAGTGATCAGGCTTAAATGGCCCATTGACCGGGACTCCAATATATTTGGCCTGTTCCGGGCTAAGTTTGGTCAGCTTAACGCCTAAATGATCCAAATGCAGTCTGGCGACTTCTTCATCTAAAATCTTTGGCAACGTGTGAACTCCCACCTTATAGTCTTCTGGCTTAGTCCAGAGTTCGATCTGAGCTAGGCATTGATTCGTAAAACTATTGGACATAACAAACGACGAATGTCCAGTGGCGCAACCCAGATTGACTAAACGGCCTTCCGCAAGTACGATAATATGATTGCCATTGGCCAATTCATATCTGTCGACTTGGGGTTTGATGTTAACTTTGCTTTTATGGTTCTTTTCCAACCAGGCCACGTCGACTTCACAGTCGAAATGCCCAATATTACAGACGATTGAGTCATTGCGCATATTTAGTAAATGCTCGCCCAAAATAATGTCTTTGTCCCCGGTGGTTGTAACGAAGATTTGGCCCTCTTTGCTCGCTTCTTCCATTGTTGTTACTTCATATCCTGAAACAAAATTGAGGTTTTCCAACCATGCCAAGTAAAACCTAAAGCCAATGAGAATTATTAATATATTCACTTGCCTTCCATAGCTGCCTGAAGTGCGTTGATTGGATCGACTTCAGTGATCAGCACTCTGGCCCCGAAAGCTCGCAGCGACTGGGCACTGCCTTTTCCAACATCACCGTATCCAGCAACGACGCAAACCTTTCCAGCGATCATCACATCAGTTGCTCTCTTAATACCGTCAATTAGAGATTCTCTGCATCCATATAAGTTATCGAATTTGCTCTATAAAACATTCTATCATAAACATCCCATAAAATCGAGCAAATAAGAACTCGGTAATGTAACGAATCAGTCACTTACTGCTTCGATTGTCTGGTAAAAGTTACAAGTCAGAGTTACTTAAAACTAAGTAAATACCTTGGTAACAGAATCATTAACATTGATGGCTGGAACTTGCAGTTTTCCAGACTTCAGCATTCTGTACAAATTGTGCACTCCAGTAGTGGTTTCCTCACTGAGACCTTTGCAGTTCTTCAAATATTGCGGGTACTTTTCATGAACCAGATTCGTTAAGTCTCCTCCGTCGTCAAGTATAAGATTGAATGGCTTTCCTAATAGATGGAAAAGATTCGATAAATAAATGACAATAAACTAACAGAAGAAATTACCATCAGGAAATACAAGAGTTTGTTCAATGCACCAAATAAACTCTTCGTCGGTTTCGCCTTTCCAGGCGTAAACAGCGATCCCCTTTTTTGCCAATGCTGCAGCCGCATGGTCTTGGGTGCTGAAAATGTTAGAACTGGACCATTTCACCTAAAAATAAATCATATAAATTAATTTTATGTCGCAACAACCCATTGAAATACACTAATAACAAAACAAAATACAACTAAAACAAAACAAACCAAAGTTAACAATAAGTCCATTCCAAAGCGTTTTCGTTACGATGAGACAACTTATGATCAAACTTAATAACGCAAAGACAATTCTGAACTCCGACATGTCGAAAAAACATTTTTGCTTCCAGCTTTGTAACGATACGGAATTTATTGAAAATTCCAATTAGGAAAATAACAATTTTCGGAAGCTCGATCAAAAAGGCCTGTATGATTATTTCGTTATTTACAATTGCTTTGAAGAATAAGCAAAATATTCAATAACTCATCCAAAGGAGGGTTGGGAGTTTTGTTTGACGCCTAAAGATCATACGTCTCGAAACAGTGCATGGAAATGTGTTTGATAGTTCAAAATTTTAATATTTTTTATTTTGCTTCCATCTCATACCTTAAGAATTTTTAATAAAATCCAATTAGCGAACAAATCCTAGTCCGATTAAAAACGCTTATAGGTTTAGGCAACCGTTTAGTTTCGAGCGGACGTGCCTTTAGCGAAATCCAGCAATTTTTTCAAGTCTGTAGCTTTTACTAATTAGAAATGATCATTCATTTTGATGAATAAAGACGAAATAGTGTGCATCTCAATAAGATTGGAATACAAATTTTGGGGTTTATTACTTTAAAGCCCATATTATTGATATAGTGAAACATTTTTCATTTGCGCTCTGTTAACTACTCTTTTTAGTACACACATAGCATGTATAATCTTTCAGTCTGAAAACACATCTTTTACCATACTGATAATGTATGATATTGTAAGATATTTTTTAAGCAGCAATTAAACTCATTTTCTATTGAAAGTTGAATATCATAGAAATAAAATATCTAATATAAAAACCATCAAGAATATTCCTAAAGTAAATATTATATCATAGCCGGGTATTTTATGATGATTTAAGTTGAATCAAATTAGCAATATCAATACACATATTTTACATTGCCCGGCCAATTAAAGAGACGCGAAATTCGAAACTCTTTTGCTAATTTAAAATTTAAGTTGTTAGTTAGAGAAAATATAAAAATATCACGTATAAAATCGACAAATACTTTTAATATATTCCTATTTCTTCTATCATAACAGAGCATGCAATTATGATTTCAATTTAAACAAATTAATTTCTAATAATATTAGTAAATGAGTGGTTTTACAATACATTAAATACCTTAAAAGAGGTTTAACTGAATTTGTAAGCAGTAATTAAGTATAATTCTACAGCAATTCATAATATAAATTAATTAACAAAGAAATATGTTCTCAATAATATAAGCCAATAATAAGTATTTTGAATTGATTACTATCTTCTTCCATCATGACTGAGCAGTTTATTATCATTTAAGTTTAAACAAATTGCGTAACCGTTTTGTACATCGAAAAAGGTTATCATTTAGTCTAATCGCCTTGTACTGTTACAATAGCAACTATTCGCTTCACAATGTCGTGCTTATTAACATGATCAAGATTTTATGAGAATAGAAATACACATTTGAATGTACAACTTTTGTGTGCAAACGGGCATAGAAGCATCTTTAAACTGAAAAATAGATTGACTCACTTTCTAAAGAATTTTACACAATCTTAGACTTTGGCATGAACTAAACCTCGAATAATAATTGATTTTCAAGCAACAATAAGATATAAGCGAATGAAAATTAAAAAAAAATAAGTCCAAATATTCTAAAATAGGATTAGCCTAGACAAATTGGACAGACAGTACTTAAGCATGTATACATATAAATTAATATAAAGAATATGTGAATAACTTGAATGCAAATATCAGCTTTTAAAATTAATTACCAAAAACTCGAAAATCTGTTTTCCAGAATGAAGTAGGTAATAATGAACTTATTGTTGAATGAAACATATCGATATTATGACCTATTTGGGATAATCATTATTTATATCAAAATTTAATCATTATTTATATCAGAATTTAATCGAAAAAATAAAAGCGAATAGAAACAGTAACATTTATATTGAAAGATATTACTATAAAATTAATGCAAAATATGTAGAAGTGCTATATTTTACTTTTGCTCTTCAATGACAACATTTACCAACAATCTTAAATTAACACAGTGCGACGTAAAGATTGGTAAGAAATAAGAACAGTGAAAACCAGAAAATATTTTTTTTCCGTATGAAGTTTTGCAACACGAACATTCCGTTCTGTGGGGTTCAGGGTGGTAAGTAATTTTTAAAATACCATTTTACTAATTTTATAATAAATGAGCGTTGTGTTAATGCATAATAAGTGGCAAATAATTGTTTTCAATAGAACTCGATCAAAGCTTTAAAACGATAAAAAAATAAATCCATGTTAATGAAAACGCTAAACTAAAAACTGACAGTTTGTTGAGAAAGTAGAACTTAAAAAGACCAACTAAACCCCATTGAGGGACATACCTCAGCACCCAATTCGATCAAAGTTTCAATCAGAACTGCAGTTTGAATGGTCATGTGAAGACAACCGGCAATCTTCGCCCCTTTGAGGATTTTCTCAGGTCCGTATTTCCTGCGAAGCGCCATCAGCCCTGGCATTTCATTCTCAGACAGACTGATGTCTTTTCGGCCCCATTCAGCCAATTTGAGATCAGCTAGAGGTACAAATAAACATGAATTTTGTATGGAACATCACAAAGCAACCAAAACTTACCGACTTTAAATGGAACTTTGGTCATTTTGGCAAAGTTTTATTTATAAATGTCTGCTCGCAAAAGATGCTAGACTGTGCCGGCACATGGACCAAATACGAACTGATTACTGAAGCTGATGTAAAGAAAGTTTGGTTATCTTGCGCGATTGAGGTTATTTTATGACAAACATGATGGCGATTTTTTGTCCTTGTTCATATACCCAGAAATGAGATGACTAACAGAGATGCAATGTGTTGACGCGTAGCGCAGAAGAATGGGGCAGAAGTAGAGGAATTTGTTTTTTGCCTGACAGCTTCACATTGTGAGGTTAGTTTAGTTGCCTGACATTAAAGTTCTTGTTCAAGAGAACAGTTTTTGCTAGTAATTGAGTGGATTGTGTTTTATCTCAACGGTGAAAATGACTGAACACTTGCACGACGTTGTACTACCCGATAATATAACAGAAGAGCTTCTAACCAGCCAACATATTGATTTTATAAAAAAGTATGGCGAAGAGCAGAACAAATTTGAGTACGGAATGACTGATTACCTTCGACTTTCCGGTATGTATTGGGGCTTAACTGCTTTGGAATTGATGAATGCGGGCGTCACAGACACTCAGGATGCTATAGTAGAATATATCGTCAAATGCCAAGACCCAGATAGTGGTGGAATTAGTGCTTGCATAGATCACGATCCTCACATTTTGCATACTTTGAGTGGTATTCAGGTAACCATTCAAAATAGTATCATGCAAGTCCAACATTTGCCTGTTAGATTTTAGCGATGTTTGACAAATTGGACGCAATTGATATAGAAGGAGTGGTTAAATATGTTCAAAAGCTTCAGCAATTTGATGGAAGCTTCAGTGGTGACAAATGGGGAGAGGTAGATACACGCTTTTCCTTTTGCGCTGTTATGATCTTATCCATACTGAATCGAATGAGCGCTATTAAGGTTCAGAAAGCTGTTAAATTTGTGAAGTCATGCAAGAACTTCGATGGAGGTTTTGGATCTAGGCCATTAGCCGAAAGTCATGCAGGATTAACATATTGCTGTGTGGGTTTTCTGTCCATTACAAAAAGGTATACCTTCAAGCATTAATAGTCACTTAAAATGTTCGTTACCTTTTTTTATCGTACTGGACGTTTACTTTCAGTCACGCAAAAGGTAATTCTTTACATATGTCTCGCCAAATAGTTCTCATATCCCTTAAATATGATAAGAAAATTCAACGGATTTAAACGCCTAACTTACGAACAATTCGCGTTGAGTCAGAAAACAAAATTGGAGACCAAACACACAAAAGACAAACGGGACATAATTAAAACAGGGATTAGCAAATTAAAGAAGTATTTAATTGGTTTCAGATGTTTTTCCTTCTATTCTAGATTATGTACATCGAGTAGTTGATACGACTATTTTTTCTAATTTTTATTAGCTTTTACCTTATGTAAATAATTACCCTTTAATGTTTTATATGCGTGTTGTATAAAACAGTGAAACCTGAAGTAATAAGCCAATACCGCTAAAAGAGTATACAGAATACACTTCAATAATACTTTTCAATATCCCTTGCGAGAGTCCTGAAATAAGTTGATGTGTAAACATTTAAAGTAGGTACTCAACCTTTGCGAAAAATTATTAGTTAATTGGGTTTGTCCTCATGTTTGGCTAATGCACGCGCAGGTTAAAATTCTACAAGCTTTAAATATCTGCACCAAGTTTATTTGTTGCTGTACTTTGTTAGAATATGTAAATTATACTATGACTGTCTTCGGCAGCTTATTAGACAATTAAAAAGTGCACGTCAATAATTTTAAATTACAAAATAAATGAAAAATTTTGTATTTTGGAAAAGTTCAGATTTTACCAAAAGTAAGAAAATCATACGGAAATCAAATAGCATAAGATAATTTTATTGAGTATTATTATTATTTTATTATTGTTATTGTAATTATTGAATCCATTTTATTTCATACGAAATACGGCGCGAAGACTAAAACTGAAAATCAAAAGAATCAAATCACTTTCGACTCGATATTCGCTACTTCGGGCTTCCTTTAGTAACGCTTACCTCTTTAACACCTATAATTTCTCACTCATTAACTGGAATTGCTTAAGAAAAGCCTTTTCCAACAGCACACAGCCTAAGATTCAATTCCAATAAAAATTGTTCTATTATACTAAACTATGAGATAAATAACTTTAACTTGATTACAGATTTGATGTGTTAGACATAGATAATTTAGCTTGGTGGCTTTGTGAAAGACAAAACCCATCAGGAGGATTTAATGGCAGGCCTGAAAAGCTTCCAGACGTTTGCTATTCATGGTGGGTACTCGCAACTTTGGCGATGCTTGGTAAATTGACGTGGATAGATGGTGCAAAATTGCAAACATTTATTTTTGCTTGCCAAGACCAAGAAACAGGTAAAATAACGATAGCAAAAAGAACTTACAAATAACCCAAAATTTACTGGTTTTCCTGTTAAAAAAATTATGTATCTTCTACTTCTAAAATAGATCTTTTTCTTAAAAGTTTTCTAGTCAACTTATAATCTTTTACTTACTTCTCAAAATGCCCCTAAAAAATAATCTCCTTGGACATTAAAAAATACGGAAATTAACATGCTTCTGTGTTAGTTTATTATAACTTGAGCTAATGTTTGTTGCTATTTAAGGAGGGTTCTCAGACAGACCTAAAGACGTGCCTGATCCATTCCATACTCTTTTCGCCGTTGCAGCTCTTTCCCTCCTCGACTATGAGAATATACAGAAAGTAAATCCTACATATTGCATGCCACAGCATGTTATTGATAGATTGCAACTAGACCCTAAAATTCTACCCAGTTGATTTTGAACGCACTTGTATTATATTTGTAATTTTGTTCTTACAAGAAAGAATTCTTACTGAATTTGCATAATTTTCGCACAGTTGGAAATAATTTTGATAACGTAAAAAAATGTGTTATCATTTACCTTAAGGATTTTGTTACTGAATTTATGAATGCAACTGTGAAATTAATTATACCTACTTATTTTTTTCATACATATGAGGTTTGCAAATAAATTAATTTAAACAAAATTGCGTCATTATTTTTCATGGACTAATTGAGGTGCAACGGGATAAAATGCTAAAAAACATAAAAACTGATATAAGAACACCTTTATATTTTAATGCTTGCCAAAAAGTTGCAAATAGTGACACGGCAATTAATAATATAAAAAAACGTTTGCATGAAAATAGTCTTTTTAAGCAGTATCCATCGCTTCCACTCTGTCTAATCTTCTGACAGAGACTTCCTCAATATCAATCACTCGAGTTGTTAAAACGGCAGTAGTTCCTAAAAAAATCGAATTCAAATTTCAATTTAAAAAAATTGAACTTATTGAAAACAGTTTTTTTTATTCAACTAGAACCATCAAAGGAAGCTTCATACCAAAATATTTATAATTAGTGGAATAAAATCGTTTATTCGGTAAAATGGAAGTTGAGTTTTTTTATCAAATAAGCTCATAAACTTAAATTAATTGCGTATTCAATTGTGAAATTAAATTTCAACTCTAAAGGTTTATAATTTAAGCAAAAATAATACTTAATCGGAGATTCACGGGCCGTAGTTATTAAACTTACAAAAAAACATTACATGAGCATGAAGCAATGGGCAAAGAAATGGTAAATATAGAATCAAGTGTAACTAGAGTAACAGCCTATTAATAAATTGAGGAGACAGTGGGGTGTGCGAAATAATTGTATAAATAGTCTAGAAAAAATAGTGTTACAGTATTAAAAAATCTTATATTTAAGTAGGGAAGAAGAAAATATACCATTAAAATAAATATTTCACTTTCTCGATAGAAATTTAGTTTGATTCCGCTAAACATTTGATATGAAACAAATGACAATTATGGAAGAAAAATTATTAAAAATGTATTATCAAGTTTTTAAAGAATAATGGAATTTTTAAAAGGTTGTCAATAATTATGTCATGGCTGAAGATGGTTTGCTTTAGAATCAAGAAACTGATTTATTTTTAACCCTGCCATTTTTAGGCCAGTAATTAATAATTACCTTCTTAAGCATACAAACTATTAATATTTACACGACAGTTAAATTACCTTTTGGATATTTGTAGGAATTCTGCTTTTCTCCTTTCTTATTGGCCTCGTCGTAAGTCCTCAAGTACTCTACAGTCCCTTTTCGAATAATGCAAATGTCTATGTTCGATCCAGAACCCAAATCATTGAAAATACCGTAACCGACGGCATCTCGAACCTGAAAATGTATTTCCTCATAAAATCTTAGAGATACGAGCAATACTAATATAATACACGTTGCGCAAAAGGTTAACACCAAACAAGAAAAAAACAACATTAAATGGTATAATAAAAGAGAAGATTTTTGAAAAACTTTTAGTCCAGTCTAAATACATATATAAAATCACTTTTTTATAAACAAACATACCAATTTCACTCCCTCGGCTTCAGACATGTTCGGTTTCCAGCGCGTTTCAAAAACAGCCATTGCAGCCAAGGATCCGGAACCCATAGTAGTATATGGAAGTTTATCGGTTGAACCGTGAGGAAAGATGGAGTAGAGATGAGGTCCTGTTAATTGACTGAGTTTAAAAAAAGACGATGGTGATCTTTGTGCGAAAACACAAGTTCCCAATTATGCTACTGTATAAATAATATAACAGGAATAATTTGTAAATGAACTAAAATTTTTGCGTTGAGGATCAAAACATGGTTTGAAAATTGGGTTTAATTTGCGAAAATTTAATTAAAATTGTTTACTTCTGCACAGATGGCTACATGTAAGCAATTTTCTTTTGTCCATATGTACTGTTAAAATATGCCAATGTGAATATGAATCCGCAATAATGAATTACCAGTAGAATCGACGCCTCCAAGAACCAAAGCAGCCCCAATATGCCCCTGATAGCGGAACAAGTATTGTTTCAGAATCTGGTTTGCAGTAGCAACTCTGGGTACGCGGTTCGTATTAAGGCGATGGAGTTCCAATTGGGACGATACCATTTGAGTGGTCATTTCTGTATCAGCAGCAGTTCCCGCTCCGCAACAACTATTCAAATATCATTTAATGTCTAGGTTTAAGATGAAAATTATGTCGATGCTTGCACGAATTGATCACTTATTTATTAGAATACTTACTACATATTTGGGGCCAAATAATGAATCTTTTCGCAGTTTTTATCTGCAACTGTAGTATCCTCAGTTGCTCTAGTATCAGCGCCAAGGATCACTCCATCTGCGTAGATGATCCCAACAATGGTGGTACCAGTTTTTTGGGCTTTCGGGATTGACAAGCCCTTTTTTTCAAGCATAGCATTTCTGCAAAAAAAATAAAAATCGATTTTTTTACGCGCGAGACGTCAGTTGGACCACTTTAAACCATTGTAACCGTGCTTGTAATTCCTCTTTCAAATTCAACCTCAACGTTTAATCACGGCAAAAATCACAGTTCTCTTAAACAAAACAAATTACTAATCCGCATTGTTAATCGTAAAAGTGTAGAAATCCTTATAAAAAGACCGTTTTTATTTCGCGCTTGTATTCCACATAAAAATTCTCATTTTAAATTTAACTCAATTCAAATGCAAATACTGCTAATATACAAATTCAAATAGAAGTGAGAAAATATCAAAAGCTTTGTCTTCGAAAAATTGTGATTTTGCGTTATAGCTTGAAAATATCTCTTTGCAATAAAACTTCTTACACCCCAGAAAAGTTATTATATTTTCAATAAAAATAACATTTAATTTACGATATTAATCAAAAGATAATCAAATAAAATTTCCTTTTCGTATGAGTCAATATTAGCAACTTTTTGCAAAAAAGTATAAAAATTTTGAGATATGTTGCTCCTCATACTTTAGATACTCATACATAAGAAAATATATAGATTGAAAACTGAATGGGTTTTATTTTAATTAAATTTGGTACATGTTTATTTCAGTAGGTGTCAAATACAGTGGTACATTCAGATATTTTGTTCATAATATTTACATTACGTTTTATTTAATTTGGCAGCTAAAAAATTAGTAAATAGGGCTGGTTTTCTGTAATAAAATATGGTACGTTTTTTTTAAGTACATACAGTCCTTGCTCCAATGTCCAGAAAAAAACGAACAACTGAACGCTAGATAAATATTCTGCCTCTCGCATTTACTTACAGAAATAGTTTAGAGCAGGAACTAAATATTTTAACGCTTTTTGTAGAGTAATTTGTTTGTTGTGTATCTTTTATTATTATTTATACTTTTATAGGAATGTACTTCAGTTTAATAAGCCAAATAAGAACCGTAGGAAATAATATTTATGAATTATACGAAATTAGCGCTCAGTAAAAAGGAATACAAATCTCGGTAATTATCTAGATTCTAGATGATCAGGGAATCGCATCGCGTTTAGCAATATGTACCAACGGCGACACATTTGCCAATTCGGTTAATTTCTTAAGTTTTTCCTGTTTTTGGTTAGATTGGTTAGCTGCATTCTGCCCCAAAATGGGAATTTATCGACTGACATTTATTTATTGTTTTGGTGGACGTCTGTAGTGCAGCATAAGCGCAAAGTCGGTTATATTATAGAGTAGTGAATTTCAATGTCAGTGTAAAGTAGTGGAAAAATGATTTTCTATAAGGTGAGTAAATTGTTAACCGCGAACTCAAAGGTCTTATCATCTACATAATTATCAAGATTTTTTCACAGTTCGCCTTACTTTATCGATCTCTCATGGTGAAAATGCGATTATTTTTTGTAACATTTATAACATCATATGCAGGTCATTTCAAAATTAGAGAGTTCGAGATGTATGAGTGCTGTAAGAAGTTCAATAGGATTAGCCCAGGAGCCCAGAAATACAAAATATTTCAGCTTCTTAATATTCGGTTTAAAGTTTTATGCAACCCATCTAATCTCAACATTAGGGTTGGTGTGTTTATATATGAAAAGTATTTAGCTTGAACTGAAAACAAGTTGAAGTGATGTTTTTCGTGATGAGGATTTCGGAAGCAATGTTACGAAAAAATGGGGTCATGTGCATGGAATCCTGCAATTTATGTTCCCGTCTACCCGAATAGGATTATTCAAAGGGCGATAACTGCTTGCAACAGTTCAAATTTAAAGTTTTTATTGCAATTCCATGTAAACAAGGGTTAGCTCAAAACGAAATGACAGTGCAAATCTATAGAATAAGTTGGTGGTAAGTGAAACGAAAGTAAATCCAGTTAACAGTAACGAATGTTTTCTATATTTTACGCAAATTGATAGTTTATAAACCCACCTGCGGCAATTTTCAAAGGAAAACCCTGGAGCCGGAATTTCAGGACACAAAACGCTAGACATTGTTAATATTTTGATAAGTCACTATCACAGATCGCAGAGGTTAAGAATCTGACATATGACATATGAGTCTGTAAAATACTGCGGGAGCGACTAGAACTAGTTTCAAATTTTCACCGCTTGTAGAAGAAACCTACTTTCATTGTTTGATAACGCAGCACTATGAAGCACAGAACACCTCTGAACTGAAGCTGAGCTATGAAGGTTGTTTGAATGTACTTTAGGATCTCAACAATTTGTTTGTTGCCGGCTCAGTAAATACCGCTCCCCATATGAATGTTTTTATGCAACTAAAGTCTCTATTTAAATTTACATCTTCCTATCCAAAACAAGTAACAATTACAAATTTTCACGATCTTTAGAAACCAGTTGACTCGAAATATTCTGAAAGTTGCATAAAAATCGGCCGGATTGCCGATTGATGCCAGGTTCCTAAACAAACAACTCTCAAAATTGATGTTTTTGAGCAATTGGGCTCCCACTTAAAAAGGCACATCTCAGATATTTTCCAATAATTGATTGAAACTTCTGAAAAATACCCAATAAAAAAATTTGTTTCATAAAAAATAAATTTAGCTTTTTGACTGTCAAGGAGTTTCTTGAAAATTGATAAACTGGTATAATATAGAATTAATTCCCGAAAAAGTTAGTTCATATCGATATAAGCGCGCTCAAAAAAACCTAAAACGAAGAAGAAGTACGTGGCAACCTGAACAGGCGTTAATCTGTGACGTTAATGACGTCATAGATAAAGACAGGTAGAGAATTGTGGGTAGAGAATTGTTGAACTGTTTATAGTAGATAGTTTGCTATTAAATATTGAAAAATATGAGTGAAAACACGGACGATTTAGAACAGTCGGTAATGTTAGCAGCCGCCGCTGCGGATTTACGAGAGTATGAAGAAGCTGAGAGTAGACTACCTGAATTGAAGCATGATCCAGTACCAGTAGAAACTAGTAGAAAAAGTTATTATACCGAGACGAGGTTTTCCGACCAAGAAAGAGACAATAATGTTTGCACGGTAACAAATCGGAAAGAAACCAATGCTGACTCTCATTCTAGGGGTCAGGCTCGTCAGTCTACCAGCAATAAGAGAAGCAGGGAAGATAGCGACGATTCAGACTCACATCCACATAAGAAAGCCGCGCTCATTAAGGAAGTTTCAATAGGAACAAGTCATGCAGAAGTTGTCGCCACTCATTACAATCTCATTGAAGAGAAAGGTCTCCAAGAGAGGTCCAAAAGCAGAGTGATCCATTTACGCAACTTCCACAACTGGATCAAGAGCATGTTGATCAATGAGTACCTAACGAAAATTAGAGACTCGAAAAAACAGCACAACCCCCCGATAAGGGTGCATGATATGTGCTGTGGTAAAGGAGGCGATTTATCCAAATGGCGAATTGGTAATATCAGCCATCTGATTTGTAGTGATATTGCCGAAATGGCCTTAGAAGACTGCAAAAATAGGTATGCTTCATATGTCAAGCAGCGATCTAGGAATGATAGAGGTATATTGAGCATTTTTTAAATTATTTTATACGTGTTTCCATTCAGATGTACCTTCCGTATTTTTCGGATTGTAAGAGGGCCACCTCAACGACAGTAATTTCTCTATTCATTTCTTTAAAATTTGTTTTATTGATTCTGTTGTTTGAGCTCGAATAGATCTCACACTAATATCAGGTGTTTCAGACAGTTCACATCGACCTTTTGCCCATATATGTTCTCTCCATAATTTCAATCCTGTTTCAAAAAACAAATGATTAATTTCCTTATCCCACCTTCTTTTAAAATTTGCAAGTTTATCAATACATATGCAATATACATAGTTACATAATATACATACAATATACAGGGTGTTCCGCACATGATCAAAAGGGTACTGCGATATTCTTTGAATCAAAATAAGGCGATCTGACCTAACTTTTATTAACAAAAATGTCTGGCTCGTCTGCTATGGTTCGCCAAAGTTCTTCAAAACATTTATCTTTTTTGAAATATCGAGAGAATGATACGATGTATTTTGGTGAAACTCGCTGTTAATTTGTTCTTATGTAAGACTCATATTTTGATGAAATAATCGAGTTTAGCCGTTTTGTTCAAGTGGTGAATTCTTGAGTGTCGTGGTACAAAAACTACCAGAACTTTTTATTTGGTGGATGGAATCAACTTAGTTAATGTCTAACATTGTTAAGTGGCAAGGAAACAGAAATATTTTTTTGCAAAAACTATGAATGCTACAATATTTTACAAGCACAAAATTGTGAATAAATGATTAGTGCATCAATAAAAAAAAACTGAGTTGATTCCATCCACCAAATAAAAAGTTCTGGTAGTTTTTGTACCACGACACTCAATAATTCACCACTTGTCTAAAACGGCTGTTTCATCTCGTTCTAAACTCGATTGCTTCATCAAACTATGAGTTTTACATAAGAACAAATTCTCTCGATATTTCAAAAAATATATTTTTTTGAAGAACTTTGCCCATCAATAGCAGAGGAGCCAGACATTTTTCTTAATAAAAGTTAGGTCAGATCGTCTTCTTTTGATCCAACAAATATCGCAGTACCCTTTTGATAATGTGCTTACGGGATACCCTGAATATTTATGTAATATTAAAAAAAAATAATTAAATTTAGTACCTGGTCATTTCAGAGGATTCTTAACCCAGTGATGAAAAAGTGGTTTCAAAAGAAAGTAGCAAATACGATTTTATAAATTTTCTTTGCTGCATGAACAGAAAATAAATATTTTATTGCCACACTGCATACAGGGTGTTTCATTAATATACAGACAACTTTTCAAGGGTGGTAGTAGTAGAGTGGTTGACCTGACTTGTGTCTACATTATTTTGAATTTAATTTGATTGTATTTTTCTAGATTTAGTGTACAACAGGCCAAATGTTCAAAAAAGATCCTAATATGTCTAGATTTAAAAAAAAATATTTGAAGGTACCAATCTCGATCCATTTGCATTTTTAGTATTCATTAGAAGGCTTACTTTCATAAAGAGACTTTTCGATAACTTCTTGGTAAAAATACAAAAAGCCAAATAATGAGGATTTTTCATTGTGGGTTCAATTATTGCAATTACCTAATGACTGTTTTTTGAATTTATTATTTAAGGATGGGGTTCAAACAATATATTTTCCATGGAAGTAGTTCATGGCGATGGAGGCAAAGTTAGATACAGGGAAAAGTTCAAAGACCCCTCTATAAAACTGGATTTAGTTTCGTGCCAGTTTGCCTTTCACTACAGTTTTGAGAGTTTACCACAAGCCAACTGTTGGTTTAAAAATGTGTCTGAATGTCTACAAGCTGGTGGATATTTTATTGGTAAGTATTTGTTGTCCATTGGAGAATATGCATAATCATCTAACTAGGCAGATAACGCAATTGAAATTAAATATAATCCTTACAGTTTAATTGATATATACCAATAATGTTTTCCTAGGGACAATGGTTGATTCTAACGAAATAATAGCCAGATATCGCAAATCCGAAACTGATTCCTTCGGAAATAACGTGTTTGAGGTGAGAGAACTGAATTTCGATGCAGCTAAACCTCCATTATTTGGGGGTAAATATAATTTCGAGCTGTTTGGAATTATAAATTGTCCCGAGTTTCTGGTGCACTTTCCCACTTTTGAGAAATTGGGCAAAAAGTACGGCCTAAAACTGGTCAAAAAAGAAAAGTTTTGGAACTTTTTTGAAAGAATGAAAGACGAAGGTAGGATTTTTTTTATCAAATAGCACGATTGAATTCTGGGTTGGGTATTCTAGATTCTAAGTGAACTATAAATTTGGGCATTAATAGAATAATTAAATAGTTGTAATAATTTAATAAACCTAATATCGGTAGTAATAGAAGGTACACATTAATAGAGCAAATTGAGGAAAACGCACTGAATTAGTTTGCTCTAAAGTAAACAACTTTTTTGTTTCTAAAAAACGCATTTTCTTTCTAATTAAGTGCAAATGTGCCTTACCCTAAATAGAAATGCTGAATTAAAATTATTATATAGGTAAACAACTGTTAACTAATATGGGAGCTCTAGAATCATATCCACCAACAGAAGGCAAAACATTGGTAGGAAATGATGGCGATGACTACACACATGCAAAAGAATTTCTGAAGAATCAGAATGGTGATGATGGTTGTTGTGGTACATTGTCAAAGAGTGAATGGGAAGCTTCGTGTAAGTGGCGACTATTTTTTAAGAAATAAAAAGTCCATATAAAAAAATGGAGAATTGGTTATTTCGGATGTTACTTACTTCTACTTCTCCAAAAAATAAGATTACTTATAATAAGTATTTACCCATAACTAAGTTTCCTTTCATTAAGCAAATTGCCATTTTTTTGATAGTTTCAGATAGGAAATTGATTGACCAACTCGTTTGTCAACAAACATAGAAAATTAATTTTGCATTTTAAAATCCACCTGGCTAGAAAATGGACAAAAATATCACCGTGCAGTTTCTCATTATCTAGCATGCTCAGTAATTTAAATTACACTGCGGAACTTATTTTTAATGGCCCGTTTGGAAGCAAAACGACTGAGGATCTATATTTAGATGAATTTTTGGTCATAAAACGAGTCAAACATTTATTGCTTCATATATTCACAACATACCACTCGGTATGACTAAATTACGTTTTACTGTTAATTTGCGGTGCTTATTCAATATTTAGTAACAAGCTGATTAAAAATGTTTGATGAACTTTACGAAAAACAGGGTACTAAATAATTTCGTTATCTTTTCAGCGTTATACTTGACATTTGCCTTCCAAAAAGTTAAGAACACTTGGAACGCTGACGGAACTCCATGTTACGACATTTAATATGAAATATCAGTTGAAACTTTATAGAAAATATTGGAAAAAGTTGTGAGTACCTATGTTAATATAGCAACATAAAAAGGCTGAAAATCAAATGTATTTTTTTAAAGTAGACACTTCAGCTATAGTTGACGAAATACAGTCAAGGGTTTACCATATTCAAAATCTTGTTTGAGAGAAAACATATCATTTGAAGTTGATTTATTAACAATTTTGTAATGTACATTAATGTAACATTAATCACTTAATTAACATTCAAAATAGATGCAGTTTTAAAATATGCAAACCAATGAATGTCGTAAATCATTCATACTACATACCATGTAGACCATGTTAATACAATTTACATCTCAAA
>NW_026018508.1:6502716-6507112 GCF_020466585.1 Dendroctonus ponderosae
AGCTGTCAAAACTTTCACATTTTTACGAATAACTCGGAAATCGTAAATTTTTCAGGTAAAACGTTTGACACAAACTTAACTTAAATTTTGACGACAAATCTGAAAATGAATGAAAAAAGGGGCGGTTCCATTTAAAAAACCAAAGTTGGTAACTACCACACGTTTATGATACACCCCGTATATTGGAAAGTAATTTTAAAATGTGGACCTTTTAAACATGAAAAACTTTCGTAGGACGTATTTTCTTGTAAAGTTCATATTTACTGAGATATAGCACTTTGACGCACTAATGAGCAACCCTGTATATGTATATGTGATCTAATATAACAATAAAAAATAATAATATGAGCCTGCTACTTTAAACGGCTCAAAATGAATGAAACAATTATGCACATGCATTAAAGAGAATACTTAAAACCCTAGCAAAAACAAAAGTATGGTCAACATTACATTACGCAAAAATGGTACTTCATTTTGCGAACGGAAATATTTGAACAATAAATAAGTATACGGCGACACTGCTTGAGGCATCTTGAATTACTTAATTTTGTCAAACCTATAGTCGGGCCCATCCATATCAATGGCCCATCGGAATCTTTCTAGTTGAGTTTTGTTATAAATTTTCTCAATTGGAACCGAGTGTTTTTTGCACCATGCAACTGTAATTCTAGGGTCTATATAATTCAGTTTTGAACTCTCGAAATCAATTGTTTTATTGTCCTCTCGATCAGTCTTCTAGAATATCAAACAAATAATTAGCGATGGGAACTAACGAATTATTCGATAGTTGTAATTCATTCGAATTATTCGATAGCAATGTTTTATTCAGTGATAGAAACTATCGAATAAAATAGTTAAGTAATATATAGAATAAGTTAATTTGAAATGTAATTTATTTTAGCTGTTGGATCGCAGTGTTTTATTAATTTGTTTTATAACTATTATCGGATAATCCGATAGCTATAATTTGCAGTGATGAGAACTATCGAATTATTTGATAGTTGTAATTTAAAATTTAATTCATTTGAATTATTCGATAGCAGTGTTTAACTCATGGGTTTTCTAACTATCGGATAATCCGGTAGCTATAATTCCATTGGGGGTATATGCTTAGGGGGGGCGCAGAGGGCGCGCGACCCCCTAAGCATATACTTTTCATTATTTAACATGCAAAGTATTTTAAGTAATATATTATATAAATACTAGTGCATAAAGCGACCAGTTGCATTAATTTTAACAAAATTTTATTTATTGCTGAATAAAGTTTGTGATTTACAAAAAATTAATATTTCGTTATTACTGCGTTCCCTCCTTCAAAAACTCCTAGATCCGCCGCTGAGTTTAATACTTCACCAAGTCAAATAATAAAATAGGTGTCGTGGGCAACTATGCGAAAGGAGTTTTTATACTTTTATTCAGGCATTTCTAATTTACCTTAATTTCTAGTTTGGCTAATTGATCCTTAAGTCGTTCCAGCATTTTCTTTTTATTGTCGTAAACCATTTTCTTTTTAATGCTCCCATGTTTAGCTTTTCTTCGTGCATCTTTCACTTGTCGTTTAGCATCCTCAATTTGATCACGCTTTGAATCGATTTTCTCTTTCAGTTTATCCATCGATCTTTGATGTCCTTTTGGTACCGCTCTGAAAACAAATAGATCACTTGCAATAATGATAACAGATAGCCGAAACCCCAATACGAAGTATTAAAATAAATATACGATTGAAACAGTTAAGATTGTATTTGAATGCTTAATAGGTCTGGGTAACACTGTGTTGAGCTGCGCATTTGAGTTGATGCTGCTCTGTGAGTTGGTGAGCTATAACACGTCGCGCCTCACTGCGCGGCACTTCGAACTTCGTTTTGGGCGGACTTCACACCAGCTCAAAGATGGCCGCACCAACTCTGGTTGCAAGAATTATAACATTTTATCTCATTCGGGACGGCAGACTTCGGATTGCAAGTTCGCGAAGGCCGTGAAGTCATAAGATTCCCGATTAGGCCTGGGTAATTCTATGAATTTTTATGAGTTGTCGTAGAGCTGCGCAAATGGCTTGGTGCGCCAACAAACTGGCGCAGTAACTTACCGGCTCAGATTATCTTGCAGTAAACTCGTATATTTATTAGGCCATACGATAAATGTGCTGTTATCGTATAGTTTTACGTCATGGGCTTTGCTTTTAAACGGTGTAGCGCGTTCAATCTTTTTTTCTTTGATTTTACTGAAGATATTTTATGAGACACGTCGGTTGCGTTGTTTTAATGAATGTAATAAATTAAGTCGCAAAATGTTTTCTTCTTAAAGCCTAGTGGTTTCCCAAGCGAATTTTCTGAGAAAAGATTCGAATATTTGGGTGATGAGGTGTCGGAAATCGTTGAAATAACAATTTTTATTTGCGATTATTTCGTGCTGAAAAAAGACATTATTTTATAACATGTGTGTTTAACAGTAGGCAGCATGGTTACTGCTTAAATTTGTGCTAGGCCTAGGTAACACTGTGTTGAGTTGCGCTTTTGAGTCGAAAACGCTCTGTGAGTTGGTGAGTTAAACTCACCGCGCTTCATTGCGCCGCACCTCGAACTGCGCTTGTGGAGGTCATCATTCACCATGCCATAGATGGCAGCACCCACTCTGCTTACTTCATTATCATCAGTTTTAACTTCATTCAAGGTGGCAGACTTCGAATTGCAAGTTTGTGAAGGCTGGGAAGCACAGAACGCCTCTGAACGTGTTATTATAACGCCGCCTGTGCGATTGTGGAATTTCGAAGCCACGTACATTAAAAATATTATAAACTGACAGAGTCACGAACGTTGATCTCCGTCGTCGATTTTTGTTTATCTCAGTTCGGTTGGGTTCTGTTAATGTCCGAATTTCGAATTGTATGTCATAAAAATTATGCAGTATGGGCACAACTTGAAGCACTGGCCATGTTGCCTTCCTACACATGTTACAAAATAATATTTTTTTCCGCACGAAATAATCGTAAATGATAAATATGTTGTATCAACGATCCTGACATTGATTCCGACACCTGTTCAATCATCCAAATAATCGGATCTTTTGTCCGAAAATTCGCTTGTGCGCTTAGTTGTCTAGGATTTAAAAGAAGACAATATGTTGCTCCTTCATTTATTCCATTCATTAAAACAATCATCATCGTCTCTTCAGTAAAAGCAAGGAAAAAAATTGAACGCCCAGCACCGCTTAAAAGCAAAGCCACATATATACGAGTTTACTGCAAGATAATCTGAGCCAGTGAGTTGACGCACCAAGCCATTTGCGCAGCACTACACCAACTCATGAAAATTCACTGAGTTACCCAGGCCTAATTTGTGCCATCAGTGCATTCATTTTAGGATTCGCAAAACGAAATTCGGGTATAAACAGAAGCGATACCGAACCGAGATATATTAGAATTTATCAGTAGATTTGGTTATCGGGACTTTTGAATTTGAAGCAGATTGCAATTTTTCTTTTTGAATGCTTAAGTATTCCAATATGCTCCTAATTAAACATGGAACAATTTCAAAATAATGCTTAATAGCAAAGTTGAAATTCGATTTTCAACTGTTAATATCTTCTAGAAATTATTACTACTCTCCAAGGGAGCCCCTATTACCCCTTGTACGGTTCCGTTGAAACTGAACTTACTTTTGAAGGTTACATAATACAGCTACGGCCCTGTTGGCTCTATTGTAAGATAAAATCTTTTCGGCAATCGAGTCATCTTCATTCGTTAGTTCGTCGAGTTGTCGCTGCAGAGTCCATGAGGCGTTATAAGTACGGAAAACTTTGGCTGTAAGTCCTTTCATCAAATAATTTAGATATTTGTTCAGGATTTGAGTATTAAGCCTGAAAGCATGAATGGGTATGTAAGTATATATGCATTTCTACATATATTCATGCACTCGTTCAAAATTTGGATGATATTAACACAAAGAAAAACCACTATGTTATATCAAAGGCTTACGAAAAACTGACCTAATAATTTAATGAAAAATATGTGTTAATGAATTAAATAGTTAATCCATATCTCAAATTAGGTATTATTAATTAAGGATTGACCATAGGATGAAAAAAGGTAGAACCCCAATAGATGACAGAATTAATGACAAAGGATTCTTACGCCATAAAATGTTCCTCAATGAAACTTACTTATCAAAAAGATCATCCCCTTTTTTCTTGTTCTCCATAAAGAGCCGTAAATTTTTAAAGACCTCTTTTTCTACCGGCACCTCATTATAGTACCGAATAGAATCCTTTCCAAGAAAATCGAATACGACTACGTAATATTTGCCATCTTTTTCCTCGTGGAGCTCAATATGTTCACAACGCAATGAACAACAACCGACGGTATCTGCCTGGTCTTCATCCTTTTGATTACCTATAAAAT
>NW_026018508.1:6507212-6508230 GCF_020466585.1 Dendroctonus ponderosae
TATTTTATGTTAATGAGAACACAATAATTCCATTTTCACTCTAATTTTCAATATTATATATGTAATAATGTATTTTTTAAGATTAAGATAAAAAATTTAAATTTATTATTAATTTTGCCGTCGACATTCTAAAAAGCTGTTTTTACAAACTGCTGAACGGGACCAGATTTGAGCAAAAAATATGAACAAAAATCGTTGAAAAAACCGCTCGGAGAGGTACCAAGGAGTAAGTATGCGGAAGCATGAGGAATTATTAGAAACGGAAACGAAAATTTTCGGTTTGGATAAGGAAACGTTAGCCTTTATCGATACGTTTTAATTTTTTGTGAAAAAATTATCGGTTAAAACGTGAAGAATATTTGTTTTAAAATTGATTTACATCTCACACGTCAGAAAATAATTGGGAAATTGTGCACTACGAGTCAGATTAATAAACAGCGGTTCCCAAACTTTTTTGGTGACGGAACCTTTTTAAGGACCTAAATTTTTAACGGAGCCCTAAACCCTAACTGAACTAAAAGCAAAACGAGTTATACAGGGTGTCCCGTACGCAGATGATCAAAAGGATACTGCAATATTCTTTGCATCAAAAGAAGACGATCTGACCTAACTTTTCTTAACAAAACATGTCTGGCTCCTCTGCTATTGATGGTCAAAGTTCTTCAAAAAAAATTATCTTTTGAAATATCGAGAGAATGGTACGATGTATTTTGGTAAAACTCGCTGTGAATTTGTTCTTATGTAAGACTCATATTTTGATAAAACAATAGAGTTCAGCCGTTTTGGACTTGGTGAATTCTTGAGTATCGTGGTACAAAAACTACCAAAACTTTTTATTTGGTGGATGGAAACAACTCATTTTTTGGCTGATGCACTAATCATCCATTTACAATTTTGTGCTCTTTGTAAAATCATGTAGCATTCATAGTTTTTGCGCAAAAAATATGTCTGTTTTCTTGCCACTTAACAATGTTAGACATTAACTGCAAATATGCGCCACGTAAACGCGTACGCTTTC
>NW_026018508.1:6508330-6509401 GCF_020466585.1 Dendroctonus ponderosae
AAATTCGTTTGAAACGACCTTTTCTAATGAAGAAGTGATCGACATGGTCAAAGTATCAGGGTTTTGCTAATACAACTTGCGTGAAAGCGTACGCGTTTACGTGGCGCATATTTGCAGTTAATGTCTAACATTGTTAAGTGGCAAGAAAACAGACATATTTTTTGCGCAAAAACTATGGATGCTACATGATTTCACAAAGAGCACAAAATTGTATGATTAGTGCATCAGCCAAAAAATGAGTTGTTTCCATCCACCAAATAAAAAGTTCTGGTAGTTTTTGTACCACGATACTCAAGAATTCACCACTAGTCCAAAACGGCTGAACTCGATTGTTTCATCAAAATATGAGTCTTACATAAGAACAAATTCACAGCGAATTTTCCCGATATTTCAAAAAAGCTAAATTTTTTGAAGAACTTTGACCATCAATAGCAGAGGAGCCAGACATTTTTTGTTAATAAAAGTTAGGTCAGATCGTCTTCTTTTGATGCAAAGAATATTGCAGTATCCTTTTGATCATGTGCTTACGAGACACCCTGTATAACTCGTTTTGCTTTTAGTTTAGTTAGGGTTTAGGGCTTCGTTAAAAATTTAGGTCCTTAAAAGGGTTCCGTCACCAAAAAAGTTTGGGACCCGCTGTGTTTATTAATCTGACTCGCATAATTCCGCAATTATTTACTGACGCGTGAAATGTAAATCAATTTTAAAACAGATATTCTTCACGTTTTAACCGATAATTTTTTCACAAAAAATAAAAAGGAGTCGATAAAGGCTAACGTTTCCTTATCCAAACCGAAAATTTTCTTTTCCGTTTCTAATAATTCCTCATGCTTCCGCATACTTACCCCTTGGTACCTCTCCGAGCGGTTTTTTCAACGATTTTTGTTCATATTTTTGCTCAAATCTGGTCCCGTTCAGCAGTTTGTAAAAACAGCTTTTTAGAATGTCGACGGCGAAATTAATAATAAATTTAAATTTTTTTATCTTAATCTTAAAAAATACATTATTACATATATAATATTGAAAATTAGAGTGAAAATGGAATTATTGTGTTCTCATTAACATAAAATA
>NW_026018508.1:6509501-6510836 GCF_020466585.1 Dendroctonus ponderosae
TGTGTTAATCATCGTGTAACTCATCGCCTCACTGTGCCGCACTTTGAATTACGTTCAGCATTTATCCCATGGAAGCTTTAAAAGTCCACTTTTTTGATAAATATTCAAGAAAAATTGTAAATTGCCACATTATTAGAGGATAAAAGTATTCTCTGTCAGGCAAACAGTCAGCTTAGTTATAGGATACATTTGGTTCCTATTGAGGCCTTGGTTTCTTCACAAGAAATTTTTAAACTTGAAAGGAAAGGCGAAATGTGAATATTATTTCCAAAATGTTATGTTGCTAAGCATTCTGCCACTTTTTTGTCCATTTCCCAGCATATGATTGAGCTGGAGCACTTGATAGAGCATTTAATGGCACATTTTTACTAACTAAGGCATGTGATCTGGCGCAGATGAAAGAAAAAGCCTGACTGAAAAAATATAACACAAAAGAGAGAAGATGGTCATAACTTCTTCTTCTCCTTGTGCCTTGTGCTTAGCCGCACGTTGGCGACGATTGTCTGTACTCTTCATACAATGTGCAGAGTGCCGTTCTCGGCTCTTCGAAATATGGTGGCTGCATCGCTGATGTTACACCAGTCCCGTATGTTTCTTAGCCAGGAGTGTTGCTTTCTTCCTCGGCCTCGACGTCCCTCTATTTTTCCTTGTAGAATTAGTTTAGGAATGTATATTTGCCTCCTCTAAGGATATGGCCGAGGTAGGAAACTTTTCTTTCTTTAACGATGTTAAGTCTTTCTCGTTCGCAGCCTGCAGTTCTCAAAATTTCTTCATTCGTGGCATGTGCGGTCCATGGCACGCGTAAGAGTCTCCGGAGAGTCCACATTTCAAACGCCTCGATGCGGTTTAGCGTTCTAGCTTTGAGAGACCACGTTTCTGCACCGTATGCTAAGATGGGCCATATGTAATAGGAAAATTTTAAGTTTGCAAACTGTTGTTTTTGCATAATTTGTTCTAAGTTTAACTTCTTCATCGCAGTCCCATCGTTCGTTGATCATGGCACCCAGATATTTAAGTCGTGATACTCGCTCTATAATATTTCCATCAACCGTCAATGCGGTTTTGCCGTATTGACTGCATATCGTATATTGTTAATTGGAATTCCGTTAATCTTAATTCCTCTACTTTCTCCTTCCAGGGCCATTTGAAAGATCTTTTCGACGTATACAGGGTTATTCACGCTATACGGCACGGAAGTTTGCGGCTAAACCGTTTAATTTTTATAAAGTATTATTTCATGAATTGTCCGACGCCTACCGAGCGCACATTTTAAAAATATTTTTGTAATGTACAGGGTGTCCCAAAAGCTCTAAAGGTATCAAAGTTGCGTTTTTT
>NW_026018508.1:6510936-6550582 GCF_020466585.1 Dendroctonus ponderosae
AGCTTTGTGTAATTCTTGAAATCAGAACGTTAAAGGCCGTTTTGAATTAGTTCAAATTTCGTTGGTTTCTATCATCGCTCGGAAGTTGAGCAACAGTTTCATTTTTCAATACATTCATTTTTTCAAGATTTCTTCCCAATTTTTTTGCTTAGTAAATATTTTGAGAAAAACAAAATTAATTTTAGTTTTGGCGTTGAGCATTAATCACTGCAGCTGAATGAAATTCAATCAAATGTAAATCGCTCTAAATTTACAATTAAATCAGCGAAAGATTGGCGTTTGGAGCGTTTTTCGTTTAGTTGTCATTGACTTTCGTTAAGTTGGAACGTGAAATTTGCCTTTGGAAATATTTCCGTGCGAATAGGCACTTTCTACAAAAATGTCGAAAATAAACAAACTGAAATCGAACTGCCAAACAAGAGCAGAACAATGAGTCATCGAAAGGGCGAACTAGCACATTATTATATCATCATCTTTATTCTGTAGGTTTTTGCGAAAATGTGTATGAATCTAGTTTGCTATCGACAGTGGTCGAAGTCGGTCGGTAGTCTTTTGTGTCATGTGAATCGCGTTATATACAGGGTGTTTTTTTAGTGCGATAAAGTCCATTATTTCCGATGGTGTTGAACTTTGGAAAAATAGTTACAAATACAAGTTGTTGACGCACAAAGTGCGCACATTTAAAAATATCTTATATGATACAGAGTGTCTCAGAAAAGCGAGGCAAGATCAAAGTGTATTTTTGTAAATAGAACTACCCATTTTTCATTAGCTCATGGAATGCAGCTTGAAACGCTGCATATGCATCGTAAATTTGTTTTTTTCTTACTTGCGACGTTGACAGATTATCGCCATTATAGTAAAATTTTGCTTAAAAACATGGTATCTAAAAATTCATTGTAGAAGCAAAAAATCAGTTACAGATACAAAAAAAATACGTCTTTCTAATCACCATATGTCCTTTAAGAATTCTATTGAACCAAAATATCAATACATTGTACAGAGTGTTAATGTGGACTTCAATCTAAAACTTTTTAACGCAAATTAAGTTTTGTTTTCCAAAGTATCTATATATTAATACGTCATTAGATAGACAATTTACAAAGTTCCAAATTTGCATTTACACTTTAAGCTGTGAAATCAACCGTTTCCAAATTATAATTTATTTTATTTAAAAATTTCAAAAAGTTGTTACATTTTGTAAGGTGGCTATGGAATTCATTAAATAAGTGTCATATAGGTACTACCATTTGGAAAACAAAAGTTATATTGCGTTAAAACGTTTTAGATTGAAGTCCACATTGTTAACACCCTGTGCAATGTATTCATATTTTGGTTCAATAGAATTCTTAACGGATCTGTGGTGATTCAAAAGACGTATTTTTTGTATCTTTAACTGATTTTTTTTTGCTTCTACAATGAATTGTGCGTGAATAAAATGTGCGCACTTTATGCGTCAACAACTTTTATATGAAACTATTTTTCGACAGTTCAACACCATCGGAAATAATGGACTCTATCGCACTAAAAAAACACAATGTAGAATTATAGTCGTTCTTATGGCAAGTGCGGTAGTTTGTAAAAGTGTAGTGAACTTTTTGAGTTTTAATGGGAAGAAAATGGATGAGAGGATGGGTGCACCAGCTTGCAGAAAACTGGTAAGAATGATCTATAATTTATAAATCTTTTAGCTCGAACTCAGTTTAGTTTTCCGACAAGCAACTGTTTTATGGATTCTTGATATTCCTCTCTCTTTGCTTTGCTGACTTCAAAAGGTTGGCGTTGTACAGATTTTCTCTTGTATTAAATACATTTTCTTCTTTCTTTCCAGGTGGCACGTCGCAGCTTTTGGTAAGTTTAGCATTACTTTGCCCCTGGTTGCCATGTACATGTAGAACTCTTAGTCCCATATGCATCAACTGACTCATAGGGTGGATTTGGTATCGATTGAGCTATTGGTTCCTTCGCAGTTAATTTTTAAACTAAGAATATTTTGGGTGGCTTTGTATTTTTACATCAAGCTTATCTGAAAGTTTTCGCTAAAAAACCGCTTCAGGTATCGATATTTGTGTTCCTGTATTAAATACAATTATCATCAGCTTACGGATTTTCTAAACCAAAACCGAAATTTTTTAACTTTGGGAATATTTTGGGCGGCTGTAAGTTTCTAAAGCTATAAAGAACCGCTTGAGATATGAAAATTTGTGTTTCAGTTTTATGTATTTTGTCAAAAAAGTTATAAGTTTTAGTTTTGTCTGTTTTTTTTTATTGTGAAATCGAAGAACCATTTGAGCCATACAGTTTGTTTTCATACCATTGGATAGTGAATTGAAAATTCGATTCAGTTATAAAATAACGCGTGTGAGTAAATTATAGTAGATTTGTCACAAAATTTTAATATCAGTCATTTAGGTGCAAGTTTACGACAATTTCATTAAATAAAAGAGTCTTCTACAGAATATCTTTCAAGTTTCTACTGGCTATTTTGTTGTAGTAAGTTGGAATTCTTATGTGAAGAGTCATTCAATTCAGTCAGTGCATCAAAATGTGTATTTTCACATCAACATTTACGAATCGCGCAAAATTCAAAATTTGATGTGATTTGTATGATTTTTGAAGGTTTGAACTTGTTTACTGAACGCACAACTCTGAAATTGTAGGGTATTTTCCGTTTCTGAAAAACTCAATTCAAAACGAGCCCCGCAATAGTTCTTTGAAATCCTTCGAAACATTTCTTAATGATCAGTGAAGTACGAAATTTTGATGGCATTTTGAGCGCACTCTGAACTCGTAGATTGTTTCTACGAGTTCAGTTTTCACTTTGTATACATATATTTTCTGTTTTCACTTTGTATTACGCTTAGTATTAAGGGGCGGACTAAAGCTCTACGAGGCCCGGGGCTGGAATTTAACACCTAACAAAAAAATAGTTACCACATTTTTAAGAGCAACATTTGGGTGGCTACAACGCAACTGCACCGGTACGTTGGGTTGACGGACCAAACCATTTCATGTTACAAATTCACTGTTACCCACGCCTAATCGTGCTTCTCGAAAGTTCAAATGGTAGTAAATTAATATTTAATAGTATTTGACAGAAACTATTTATTTTATTAAACGGATTTTTTACAATACGCCTGGTACGTACGTTAATTTAGTTCTTAGCAGCAATTAAGCATACATTTTCTCAAATTCAGGGTCCATGTTGCAAGTCAGAGAAACATGTTCCCAGGAATATAGAAGTCATCAATAAATTCTTTAAATGTATTCCGATATTTTCAGTAGTTACAATAGCAACTATTGGCTTCACAATTTTGTTCTCTTTAACATTAAAATGTTTTTTGCAAAATCAGAGGCATTTATTTGAATGTATTATTTTTTGAGGAAACACCCCAACCTCCATAGATTTTGATAGATGCGATATACTGAAGATAAAAATTAAATTTCAAATAATAAAACTTTATTCGATTAAAAGGAGTGAAAAGAACTTTCAGCTCTCAAGTCACCATTCAGAATAAAAACCATTAACATCTATGCAGAAAATTACGTTTTTAATCATTTCTCTATTTGAAACTAAGTAGACGATTCATAGTACATAACACAGAGTACGTGAATATTTATATCTATAAATCTAACGAATGTATGCAAAATTTAATGACTAACGGTATATACAGTGGTTCTATAAATTAATGATTAAAATGTCCGCAATGTTGAATGAAACATGTAACCTTTAGGACGCATTGGGAAATCTAATTCTTATTTATATCAGAATTAATTTCCAAATATTTGAAAGAAACATATCATTGGAATTTAAAAATAGCTCTTAAATAGGTTTTTCCATATTTTTTTATACCAGTCTCGTATTAAGTATTCAAAAAGATTAATAAATGGAGTAGTGAAATGCACGAAACATATTTTGCCTTGATATGAAATTCTTGCTATCGTTCAGCGTTTATACCGTCATGTTAGGCAAAAACCCCAACTGGAAAATAATGAATTAAAATTTAACAGGAGCTTAGCTTGGTAATACAGTAATTACAAGCAATTAAAAGTTGGCTGTTGATTTTCAATTTCATATACTCATCAATAAACAAAAAAGACTCTAAATGTTGTCACCAAGTTCCATGAATTTTCACAGCTGTTGTTCCAAGCTCAAGCTTCTATAGGCTTGAGCGTTTTCAGAGTTACAGATCTCAAGAATACAACACAGGCTTAACTATATATAAGATCTTGTTTGTTTGAGAAAAAACACGTAATTCGAAGTTGATTTATTGACAATTTTGTAATGTACAGCTACATTAATCACTCAATTCACATTCAAAATCGAAAGTTTTAAGAGATAAAAACCAATAAATGTCTTGGAGGATTCATACTATTACGTAGGCAGGGCAGGTTAATACAATTTACATATCAAAACCGTTAAAATAATTTGGAAACAAAAAAAATCAAAATACTAATTTTTCAGATAAAACTAATATTTAAACTATTCCATAGAAAAATCTAGGAGTTTATTAATTTACGTTTGTACAAAAGAAAGTAGTCGACATTCACTTACATTCTAGATATACAGTCGCAATAGTATAAAAATTTAAATCACACTACGCAAATAATTTATACTTACAAAATAATCAATTGGTTCTATATAGCAAGTACATTTTAAATAAATTTAATTGGAATTTTAAATTCTGGAGCAACTCGTTCAAAATTTAAATTCCCTAATTGCTTAAAACTCACCTCTGGCGATATCAATAAAATCATGTCGAATTTATTTAAAAACAGGTCTAAGTTTTATTTTCTGCGCCACTGTCAGAAAATACAGTAATTTCAGCTAACTACCTCCAGCTCAAATGCCCAATGGCTCAAAATGAATAAATTTTTTATGGACTGAAAATATTTAAAACCCTCACAAAAACACAACTATGGTGAAAATTGCACTACGCATAAATTGTACATCACTATCAACAGGAGCCATTTACTTCGAACTCCGACTTTGCAGATCAAGATTTTTGCCTAATAAATTATACGGCTACACTGCTTGATGAATCTTCAATTATTTTATTTTATCAAATCTATAGTCGGGCCCAGCCATATCAATGGCCCATCGGAATTTGTCTCGCTGAGTTTTATTATAAATTTTCTCAATTGGAACCGAGTATTTCTTACACCATGCAACTGAAATTCTAGGGTCCAGATAGTTCAGTTTTGAAGTACCCAAAGCAATTGTTTTATTCTCGTCTCGATCAGTTTCCTATAATATCAAACAATATTTTATTATTTAACCAAATCAACTAATAATATATGTGTCGTGCGTAATTATGCAAAAGGAGTATTTATACTTTTATTCAGGCATTTGTAATTTACCTGAATTTCTAGTTTGGCTAATTGATCCTTCAACCGTTCTAGCGTTTTCTTTTTCTTATCGTGAACCATTTTTTCTTTAACGCTTCCATGTTTAGCTTCTCTCTGTGCATCTTTCACTTGTCGCTCAGCATCCTTAATTTGATCACGCTTTGCATCGATTTTCTCTTTAAGTTTCTCCATCGATTTTTGGTGTCCTTTTGGTACCGCCCTGAAAACAAATAGATCACTTGCAATACTGGTAACAACTAGCCAAGACCCAAATAATAAATAGCTTGAAAAAAGTTAGAATTGTATTGGATAACATGAATAATGAATGATGAATAACTGATAACAGCTGCTGATACATACATTAAATAACTCGGTCTACGGTCCGGTTCAAACTGACTTACCTTTGATGGTTACATAATACAGCTACGGCCCTGTTCGCTCTATTGTAAGATAAAATCTTTTCGGCAATCGAGTCATCTTCATTCGTTAGTTCGTCGAGTTGTTGCTGCAGAGTCCATGAGGCGTTATACGTACGGAAAACTTTGGCTGTCAGTCCTTCCATCAAATCATTTAGATGTTTGTTCATGATTTGAGTATTCAGCCTAAAAATGTGAAAGAGTATATTATATGTATTTCCATATCTATTTTTTTGTTGAAACAAGTGGGTTTTTCGGGTTTTTAGGCCGTCGTTCGGTATCTGATCATCCGGTTCTGATCATCAGAACAGTGTAAGCGTTCAAGCAAACCACTTCTGAACGAACGAACGACGGCCTAAAAACCCGAAAAACCCACTTGCTTCAAGGAATGGCCTCGAAAGTCTATCTCTTTTGATATTTTTTTGTTGTTTGTTTAAAATGCGGATGATTTACGGCCAATAAATCGCACGTTATTACACTAAACACTTAAGAAAAACTGAACGAATGGTTTAATGAAAATCTAAATCATGTCGTTTTTATTAGTTAGTTAGTCTATCTCAAATTAAGTGTGATTAATGAATATAGGATGGAAAAAGATAGCTCCAATACTCCAATAGATGTCGAAATTACTAAAAAAACATTCTTGCGCCATAAAATTTTCCTTAATGAAACTTACCTATCAAAAAGATCATCTCCTTTTTTCTTGTTCTCCATAAACAGTTGTAAATTTTTAAACACCCTTTTTTCTACCGGCACCTCATTATAGTACCGAATAGAATCCTTTCCAAGGAAATCGAATACGACTACGTAATCTTTGCCATCTTTTTCCTCGTGGAGCTCAATATGTTCACAACGCAATGAACAACAACCGACAGTATCTGCCTGGTCTTCATCCTTTTCATTACCTATAAAATGTTTGAATATATTTTATATTTATTACGGGAAATTTAGAAATACAGAAAACCCATTCATAGTGGGATTTTCCATATTCCTTGAAGTAAGCTATATTGCATAAGACTTACCTGCCCTGAGGGCCAATTTATCTATAAAATACAAAGCCACAGCTCGTTGCCTAATTTTCATTTCCTTGGATTTTAAGTCAATTTGATAGTTTTCTCTGATTTTGTTAACTTTTTGATGTAATTTTCTGGCCGTTTCATACTTTTGCCAGTCTTTTTCTCCTTTCAATTTTGAGCTTGGATTTAACATTATGTATTTAACTTGGTTTTGTACGTTCTCCGTCCAGGATGCCAGCCATGTTACTTTGTCATCATGACGGACTTCTTTCCACTTATGACCGGGCGGTGCCACCGGTATAGTTGACTCTTTGCTACAGTTAATTATTACATCTTCAGCTTCAACACGCCTCTTGAGTTTTCCCATTTTTGGATGTTCACCTCGACCTATACCAAAATCATTTCGTTAGTTCAATAACAGATGTAATTTTTGACACGTGTAAAAAGTGAAAGTGAAACCAAATATTGTAATATGGAATAGGGAAACTCTACATACGAATACCTCAATATAAAACATTTTGTTTGGCTTACCCCTAAAAAGTCCTGGTGGTTCAATTTTGAAGTTGCCAATTTTTTCCTTGTGTCCATCAATGGTACAAAAACCAAATTCTTTTAATAACGCCTCGTTCTTTTCTTTTAACGCTAATTTTTCTTCCTTTGTTCTGTTCCTATTTTTCTCAGCGAGATCCATAAAATACGCATGTAACTGCTTGAAATTACACTTCGAAAGATCAGTTATAACTTTTCTTTCTTCATCAGTCATAGCTGAAAATCAGAAACGTGTCAATTAATTAAGGAGTTATATGATAACTAATAATATATCTAAGCGAAAATAATTGTAATTTGTAAGTCGCATTAAATTAAAAATCAGTCATGACTACAACCAAGAATCGTTACTTACAGGCTCTCCAGTCCTTGAAGAAATTTTTATTAAAAATTTCCTTTGTTGTATAATCGTGATCCAACATCTTGGCATAAAATCCAGCAATCTCTTCAGCATCTTCACTAAGTTTCATTTCTTGACCATTATAGAAAAATTTCACATCTTTAGGCAGTGGCTCATAAGGCGGAGCGAAAACGGGGCCTTTATGTTCAAGATAATTCCATTTAACTCCATCTTCTTTCTTTTCCTCTTCCCACCTGGAAATAATTAAATTGTGGTTAAACAATCACTTTTTGACTGGCGTATTTTATTATTAAATTTTTTTTTTAAGTTTGCTCAAATTAAATACATAAATTTCGACAATTGGCTGCTAAATGTGAATAATATATGCAATATGAATAATTTTTAAAAATTCAACATTAATTTAATAATATAATAACAATATCATAAGTCGAATTAGGATTTAGCAAAAATGTGCTAATTCTTGAACCAACAAACTGCTAAACCTCCTGCATATAAAACCTGACGATCTGAATATACTGAAAGTTTGAAATGAAGTAGGATTATAATTTCATGTTATTCAGATTGAACTAGTCTAGAATGTAGAATAACAGAATATAAAAGTTCTTCATCTTACCGCTACTTGAAAGAAACTTTCCAAATACCTTTGCATTCTTTTCGTACTTCCATTTAGCGCACGATTATAACTCGATGGCAGTTCTTTCACTTGACAAACCGGTGCAAGCGAGTGATCAGATACATAGTTAACAGAAGAATTTAAACTAACAATTTGTTTTGCTGCAGTCTCAAAGTTATTTATTCTCTTCGGAGACTCTTTGTATCTGATTTTGAAATGCACGTTGCGTTTCAATATAACGAGTCTACTTATGTAACGAAACCCATCCATTGCCCATCCAGTGATATTCAGTACCAATAATTAGAATTTCTAATATTTTAAATGAAATTAAACTTAAAGACCTGTCAATGAGGCATGTTTCCAAAAGAATGAAAGGCGCACATTTGCCGAACTCAGGTGTTCATGACATTTTACCATGAAGTTAGCCGAAAGGCTAAAGCGCGATTGCCATGTTTAGAATATTTTATATGGGCGCGGTTTCAAAATGCCGTGATATTAATCATGAAAGTAAGTTTTTTTATGAGTTATACGAGTATAGTTTTTGAATATAGATTATGGATATAATATGCATTATAATAAAATACTATTTTAATATTAATAAGCACAATGACTTCCGATCGATGTAATTTAAGAACATTATATTTAAAATGTATTTCCGTTCTTAATTATTGCATTGTTCGAGCGGTTGCAAGTCATCATTTTCCATAACCCATCCATTGGATGTATTTTGTTAAAAAAAACCATTGTTGTAATACTTACCATTTCCAAACCTCCGCTGGTTCTTCCTCTTTCTTTTTTCTGCCACCCTTTTTAGGGCTTTCTTCTTGCTTGATTTCCTGTTTTATTTTTTTCTCTTTTTCCTTTTTAATCTGAAAATAAACACATATTTTATATACAGGTGAGAAACATCAACAATAAGTCAAAAGTTGAATATTTCCAATATTCATTTAAATAAGTACTACGAAAACATACAAAAATAATAAATAGAAAGGATTATAAATTGAAAAGAATAAGAAACAACCTTTGCAAATCCCTTGGAAACGTTTGAGTTGTACTTTCATAAATGAATGCACAAACAATCATACTTACGTAACATTTACACATTAGCTCACCTTTTTCTTCTTTTGAGGCTTATAGTCTTCCTCGGGCTCTTCTATGTCAGACACTACGCGTTTTTTCTTTTTCTTTTCCTCCTTTTTAATCTTTTTCCTTGCCATTAGAGGCACATCGTCGTCGTCATCTTCTTCATCATCTTCGATTTTTCGCTTGTTATTACTCATCCTACTCGCCTAATAATAAAATAATAACAGTAGGCAATTAAAACCTAACAATGGTATAACAAATAACTCGATATTTAATCTACTTTGCATTGATAGAAATTTAATGAAATAATTGTCACGCAATAATTAAAATACTGTTACAAATAAAAAAAATAAATCGCATTTCTAAGAAAGCAATAATCATACCCTGTCTCTCAAGTGCTGCATGAAAATATAAAAACATTACTGAAGACGCAGCATATTTGCATATATTTATATTTAAATAAATAATAAACTCAACATACCAATGGAATGTCTTCCTCACTATCCTCCTGCTCTTCTTTTATCATCGGACCTTCACGTTGAGATTCATTTATTTGCGATTCCGACTCGCCCCTTTCTCCTTCATCAGAGTAATCAAATCTTGACTCGTTTGTATCAAACTGGGATATATTGTAGTCACAACTAGAACCCTAGAAAGCAAAACACATTTGAAAATCTAATAAAGTCTTATAATAACAATTGTAAAGGTCTGTAATAAAGAGAATACCCATAAATTAACTGGTTTACCTGAGACATATTGTTAGGGACATCACTTTCATCCTGACTATAAGGTTCATCCTTTATGACCAATTTGTTGTCATCATCGTCATCCGTGTTAAGCGATTCTTCTTGCTTCACTTGATTTTCGTAGATATCTTCTTTAACCTTAGGTTTGAATTCATCATCTATAAAAAACAATCATAGTGTGATTAAAACTATAATAATAAACTAAAGTAGTAATATGAAATACATGTTTTGCCCGACTCTCTTCGAAACTAAATCCAGTTTGAACGCAGAAAATATGTATTTCGTAAGCCAAATTTCAATTGTAATTTAACTTACACATTGTCCAAAGTAAAAAAGTCCAATTAATGCTCTGCGAAAATGTTTCCTTTATAGCATCTGCTTGGAATAGCTTAACTCTTCCGTGTTTATTTACTCAGTTGATTTGAATTATTTCATCAAACGTAAGATAATTTTCAGCTTTTTTATTTAAAGGAAAATAAACCATTTATCTTTTACCTAAAGTCTCTACTTACCAAAAATATATCCATACATCCAGTAAAATTCATCCATACTACTTCGGATATGCGTAAAGTGTACGATAGAGCACACGATAGATTTCCGGTAAAATGTAACAATTTTTGGCTTATAAATAATTAAACAACCAATTTGGACATAAAACTTGACTCGACAAATGTCCAATTTTGACAATTTTTCGTGTTAGATAGAGATACATAAATAAGCACGCCAATACAAGACAGTAATATGAAGAATGGAAAACATCAAAATCACTCACCTGAATCTTTCTTATCCTTGCGCTCCTTTTCTTTGTGCTTATCTTTCCTATCTTTATCTTTGGAATGATGTCGATCTTTATCTCTGTGTTTATCTTTCGAGCCACTGCTTGAGGTATGTTTTCTATCTTTGTCTTTATCCTTTGATTTATCTTTATCTCGATCCTTCCGATCCTTATCTTTAGACCTCTCCTTATCTTTATCTTTGTCTTTAGTCGAAGACGAACTCGATTTATGGTCTCTATCCTTAGAACTCTTGTGTTCTCTGTCCTTCTCCTTGTTGCTGGAACTAGATGATTTCTTCTCTTTATCGTCTTTTTGCTTGTCCTTGTCACGATGCTTGTCCTTATCGCGATCTTTGTCTTTGCTGGACGATTTATGCGAACTACTGTGCCGCTCTTTGTCTTTCGAGTTGGAATGCTTGTCTTTGTCTCGATCTTTCTCTTTACTGGATGACTTGTGATCTTTGCTCCGATGTTTATCTTTATCTCTATGTTTGTCCCGGTCTTTATCTCTGTGCTTATCTTTTTGATCGGATTTGTACTTATCAGAATAGCCGTTTACTCCGTTCAATGGTGCCACAGAATCGCCGTCACCAGACTGTAACAATAATAACAGAAGTAAGCCTTTTCACTTGACTATAAAAATGATTCGAAGTTATGCTAATTAATTTCTAGGTACATATTTAAAATTAAAAAAATGAAGTGCGCTTGATGATTTTTAAGTAGAAATAATGTGACATCACAGTACGTTTATATTTGAACATTAGTTTGCACAATTTTTTAAAATAAATAAACAAAATACTAAAAACGCCTCAGTATCGAGCTCGTTACAATGTTTCCCATGACGCAATTCGTCAAAAATATGTACTTATTAAACAGTGGCTGTCGAACGTTCAATTCATTCATACTATCTGAAAGTATTTCAGTAAAATTAAGTTAACGCTTAGCTCATTCACCATTAAATGAAGAATAATACATAATATATTGTGTAATAAACTCCAACATCAATGTTCTTAAACTTGCGTTCATCTGTAGGAAAGAAAAACGTTCATGTAGAAGAACTAATAAAAAATATACCGTGTGTCCTTAAAGTGGAATGCAATAAATAGTTCTTCAGTAGGTTTAATATCCGTCCTAACTCCTTCGCCATTCATTCAAGAACAATTATAATAAGATAATGTAGAAAATACTCCTCTCTAAGAACAATTACTGAAAAGTGTCTGCCAAAACAGTAATAAGTAAACACCGATTTAAAAAAAACGAGTTTAAGCTCCTCCATCTTCAACGTTCCTTTAGCCATTCTCGTAAATCAACCACATGGTTTCAGGAAAAACAGTTATGGTCTTTTTAGATATCTAATTTTTTTGTAATGTTCAAATCTGTAACTGGAAAAGAAAGCCGTTTGAAGCTTTAACTTCAAATTAAGCTGAAACAGTATAAGATAAGAATAAAAAAAAGGTCTCGTGAATCTCGTATTGCAGTTTATGCACTGTTGCAATGAGCACTGAACATAAATTTTTATGTTCAATTAATGTACAATACAGGCGGGGCGTTTATATAACAATTATAGGTTTAAAAAATCGTAGTTGGCAGTTCCATATAAAAAAAAATGTGTTTAATCTGCAAAAAAGTCCGATAATCCGCATGGGACATAAACATGAATGATGCAAAAATGTTTCATTTTCGATATATCTACATTATGAAGTTTTAATGAGCCTTTTATTGATTTAGATTGTGACATACATTTTAGAGTACGGAGACCATCGAAGACTAAAAATTTAAACACGGTATTTTAATAACAGTAGATTGGCGGAGAAGGGTTCGATGTAAATGCATTAAATCAACTCTTAAATCTGTTATCACTTTGTATCCCACGTTTCGTATCATTTCATCTGTTCCATCATTTTGTAACACACTATGTACACTTGCTTATCTCAAAAAACATTTTCTTTTACGAAACATGCTGTTTCTGATTCAGTTCCAATATGTTATCATTAAAATAGTTCCAATATTCTAAGGTCTAATTTCTTACTTCAAATCATAGCCTGAATGGTTTAGATTTTAATTCATTGGAAGCATACTTAACGGAACTTTGTATACCGGAAAACAAGCAATTGATGGCTGGTTTATATGAGAATATTGGCTATTGAGTAGAATATGCATTGAACACTAATTTCCGGTGGCGCTTTAGATATTTTTTAATTATTATATTTTTACCAGGAGTTTTATTAATTCAAATTTGTGATTTTTATACAACCTTTCGTCTAATTGATCAAAATACAGTAGTGTTTTGCACATTGCGTTATATTAATGCTGCATGGAAGCTCTTAACACGTGTTTCTAACTTTACTAGACCAAATGTTTGCATTCTTTGATATACATATTATATTTGGATTTGGATATTAGTTTAACTTCAGCCTGCTAACTAAAATTAAACGTGGAAAGAACCAGTACAGGTATTATAAACAATTTTATCAGTAGACTAATAGAGTTGCAATAAAAATAACTTAAATGCAGTTTCAGATATTTTTTATGTGGAACACAATTACTGAATTGTTCGTAGAATGTTAGGTTTATTTTCTGGCAATTTGTTATCTTTGAATGATTAGCAACAATTACTAGATACTTGAAAGTTATTTAAGATTTATACATAAAACATAACAAACAATAAGAGCATCTTTATAGAGCAATTATGCAAGTGGGATTGAATGAGAACTTTGCGTTGTGCTGCTTAACTTTAAAACACCAGTATTGAAATGTAATAAACTAATCTGTGTCATGAATTAGAATCATACAAAGGAAAACAATAATTAGGCTATTAACCAGGACTTATTTGGAGGAATAACCGTTTATTTACGACAAACACGAACGAATAAATCACAGTAAATAATAGGTAATTGTTTAATCTTTAAACTGACGCAGTTTCAAACAGGACAATTCAAGAATAATGAAGAAATTTGTAAAAATCGGGAGCGCGTGCTTTCTACAAAGGTGAGACGTGGGACTTAGCCGCTGACGCCATTTTGGGACTTAGAAAAATTTCGACCATATTCAAGACGAATCGCCACCAGTAAAGCGGGATTATGTGAGCATTTTGAGCAAAACTAGACAGGTAGAAACATGGACAATAAAAAATGCAACAATTAAAGGTACTTACCGGGCCAAGAGCTTGATCACGATCAGAGCTTTTATCTTCCATACCGTCGAAAATCTGATCAAAAACTAACATAGAAAACTAGCACTTGCACATTTTACAAGTCCAACACCGATCGCAACCAAACGACAAAGTATTCAAGAGGACCTAATGCGCAATCGCCAAGCAAATTACATTCGCACGACGTCCATGAACCCCGCCATATAATTATCTCTGTCTCCCACTGGTGCCTGAATGGACCGGACATAACGTAGGTTGGATCGTATTCTACCTGCGTCTATCTTAGGGGAATCGGTATTATTGTGGAAAGGATCAAACAGGTCAGGTGCCGAATCCAATGAATCTATTAGAGTGGCAGCAGTTTCAAACGAATGTAGTGATCTTTGCGTAATTCATGGCGCGGAAATTTAAATTGTTTGGGTTTCAAATGTGCATTTTGAAACACTAGTCAATAAACGAAATGATCAATTAATAAAACTTGCAAATGTTTCAATTTTCTTATGTTTTTTACATGTTTGTACGCTAAAATACAAGGGTTCAAATTAACATACTTTGTTTTTTCTTAAAACGCAACTTTATAAAGGCGGTTATTTTTTCTCTTCAGACAAATAAAGGAAAACAAAATGCTTCAAGAATTGATAAAACCGATCATTTTATGATAATTGAACTTTCAAAGATGCTTGCGGTCAAATTTTGGAATAATATAATTTTCGTTATACATGATGCTTCCCTTTTTTGCAAGAAACTTAACCCGATATGAAAATTTTTGTAGACAGAACCACATTGTAAGCTACCCTATTGTGCTATAGTTTTCCTAGCATACAAATTTAAGTCATTAATCCGGCTCCAAATAAATTTGATTATTCCTCCAGAAAAATTCTCTTAACATTGCTCAGTTCAGTATCTACGCTGGAATGTATCTGAGTTCAGCAGTATTTTTCCATGTAATCATAAAATATCAATAAAATTCAATTGGCTAATTCTATTGAAGAATATCTAAGAATGTTGGCCATTTAGATATAAGTATAACTAATTTGGCACAGTGTTCAAATCGAAAAAACCTCCTCTCACATTGTTTGTTTGTGCCTCTCCCTTCATAAATGGCTAATTTAATGCAATAAATTGCTTCATTTAAGAAGTAGTTTTACTTAATTAATACTAAATACTCTCCAGTCATTCAAAATACGTTTCTACTCACAAAAGCTGCGAGCAAATCAAGCAAATTTTTAAAGGCCTGTTATTCGATAAACCCATTTGAGATCATTTCGGCATTTTACCAAAAAAAGACAGGTTTGTTTCGTAACTTCAATATGGAAACAAACCATTTTTTAGTACGCTTTTATTAAATTTTCCATGTTACTTAAAAAAACAATATCGGAAAAATTACTTTCAATTCATAATGTAAGCTTTATGCAACTGTGCAATAGTGCCTGGTCGCACACCTCACAAACAGTAAAAACATCATTTAAGGAACAACAAAACAATAGGTCTTAATAAAATTCGTCTACAAACTAACAATTTTTTTAGTTTTTTTTCTAAATAGTAAGTAGCCCTAAAGCTCTGAGACTAGAAAGAAAATAGTAAAAGCATTCTTCCCATACTGCGAACGGTACAGTTGCAAGTCTGCATGCCATTTATAACAATACATCCATCATTCGAATAAAATGTTAATAAGCAGAAGTGACCAACCCACAAATAGCCAAAACCTAAAACTAATCTGATTTAAGTAGAAATGGCACAAAATTTCAATTTAGAAACCAAGTAGGTCTAAAAAAGTCCTCACCGGTGTTAAACTGAAGTGTTGAGAGTTGAAGCTGTATCAATCCATTGATAATATCATCAATTAGTGAGATAAAAAATTAAATAAAAAGTTCATCACTGATATGCAATCCCCATATAAATCGAAGCGACTGCACCACAATGTCACCAATATATACACTTCAAATTTGTTCTATAATATACAATATTAACAATCGATATTTTAGTGCGGCTATTTACAATCATCTCTCCTTAGTATATAAAAAATATTAGCGCCTTAATTAATGTGATTATAAATTTGTCGCTTTTAATGCACTTCATTGCACATTTTTAATACCGACTTATGAAAACAGAGAGTTTATAAAGCAAAACAATTTGGAACAAAATTTGCCTTATAATAACGTACAAGAAAGTTTATTGTATACAACACTAGAAACCTGTTTTTCTTACTGCATTGATGAAACACAACAAACATCACTTCAAGCAAGTTATTCTGGCTATTAACCCCTAGAACATTTTTGCTCAGGGCTGATGAAAACTTCTAGGAAAACCAAACTTTCTCTAAACAAAGTATGTACTAATTATAGCATTGAATTACTAAACTAAAACCCATCACACCCTTACAAAATATAAAATATTATTTAAGACGCTGTCCAAACGCAGTTTTCAAGTGTTGCAAAAAATGTAGCTAGTTATACTCTATAAAAAATTAAATCCTTTGAGGAGTTCTATGCCACCGCGGTTACATTATGCCTTAATTTAATGGTAACAATTCAATAAGTCTTACATGTAACATTTTACATCTCTTTATTCCGTCTTTGCATTCTGCTTAATCAGTTTCTCTCGACTCTTCTCTTTTCTCAGCTTCTCTTTGAGTTGTGCCGTCTTCAGAGTGGTCATTAATTGAGTTGATTGGTACAACCAATTACCCTAAAACGTAGATATAATATGATTGTAAAATAAATAGAAACATACATTTTCAAAAAAAATTAACTAGTTTGTCAATAAATACTCACGACCATTAACATGCAGTTGATCAAAATCGGCATGGAGAACACAATGGAGATGAAAAGACCATTGCTATCGAAGTATTGTTGCCGTGAAAATATTTTCCAATTGGTCGAAGCTAAATTGTTGATGTTTTCTGAGAAGTATACCAACAGTACTACAAAACAATTGTTATGTATAAGCAGAGATTATCTTTCTGGTATAAGTTAGGATCAAACATCGATTACGACTAAAGGTCGAAAAAATTGTCCGAAAAGCTTTTAGTCGACTTAATGTACGCCATAGCGCGTTTTTTTATGCCAGAAAGGAACCTTTCGCTTACGGTTCTTTTCAAAACAACCTGAACGCTCTTATTGCCAGAACGCGCAGAGCAACCAAACAAAGCATTCAAAGGCAAAAGTAATATGGAAGAATACTTCTAATTGTATATGTATTATGTCTGGTGATGTGTCCGAGCTACAGCTGTCGAGGTATATGAATTATTTGACCAATTTTGAGCAAAAATTATTATTTTCACTTTTTCTGAACTTTCAATGCTTGATGAAATAATATCTCGATAACTCGGTGCTATAGAGCAGTTGGTAAGGAGTGAATTAATTGAATTAATTAAAGTTTTGCCGCCAGATAACTTGGTACTTGAATTATTAGCAACTAGACAATTTTTTCACCAGTAGCCGATATCGGAATTTCCTAACATACAATAAAAGCAAATCTAGACTAGCAAATTTCTCTGGTTATTCAGAGCTTATTTTAAGTACCCACTTTTCTCAATCTATTGAGCGCTAATCGAATAAACTTCGGAGGGTGTTTGAAATAAATTAATTACTTCAGAATTATTTACTTTATTAATATACCCAACAAAACCTAGTTAGCATGACACAAATAGAATTAAAAATTTAGTGATTGCCAAAGAAATTAAACATGTATCAGCGCTAAAAAATAAAACCAATAAACGAGGTAGCAACCTTAATTAATTCTCTCACCTTTCAACCTTTTGATACATTAATATTGGTTAACTTACAAAGGAAGAAAAACAAAAGCGCCTGAAAATTTCCATAATTTCTTGTCAGTATGGCCATCATACAAATCGATAAGTGAAATGTGAAAAGTCCTATTAGCCATGGGTCTCGCCATTCAATCTGCAAAAATAGATTTTAGAGAATTAAAATAGATATTTATATTAAGCATCCTACAGAGTGAATCTGATAAGTTTCTATCAGCTATTTTCCATTCAACCCATGGAGCGATAAATGTTGCAGACAAAATAACGATTTCTAAAAATAATTTGGAATTAAAAAAGCACGCGTTTTATAAAAATATCCAGCCTCAAGGTTTCTATTCAAGAGRGTCGAGGTAATTTTTCGTCTCAATACTGTTTACATGATCCATCGAAATCCAGTCGAATTGTCCTGATTGGAAAACACAACGTAAAATAAATATCACTTTACCTTAATCTATAGGGCTTGGCATGTAATTGTAGTGTCTTCCAACTCTTGKATATATTTAGGTAGTTCACATTTTAGGATTAAATTTTTGATGCATGCGACAAAAATATCGCGTAAACGTAGTAAACAAGATGATGCGCCTTTTAAAAAACCCCAGAGTGAAGTTTTTAATTGATGTTGAAAAGCTTAAACACTTTCAATATTGGACAATTAATGTCTACTGATTCCAAATTTTTAATTTATACCCTGATAAACTCAAATTTCACAATAGTTAAGTACATAATAGTAGTTATTAAATGAATTTGCAGTTATATTGACCTTAATTAAACCTGATTGCTTTTTATAAGTTATGATTTAAAAAAAATGTACCTGGTCCTTAATTAACGCGCACTCAAGATCACACCATACTACTAGCACTTAGTATCTAATCTGTTTTGTTATTAGAGTTCCACATTGCTACTTTCAGCCATGAGTGCATTTAAAATAAATGATAAAATATTCTAAACAAACGATAATATTTGATAATATACACTCGGGAAACAGAACATTTGAACTCTAAAGCTGATTATCCATCTATAATTTATTTAAAACCAAAATGTTTAAAAATATATTAATAAATTATTAAACTTACATTGGATAGATATGCAATAAATCCCTCTAATTTGCTAATGTCAATAAACTCTGTATCACTCATACTAAAGCCGGCACTTTCTAAAAACACGAAATAGAACCAATCTGGAATAAACAATTATTGTTTATTGATGAAAAGACTTTGTAACTTTAATATTTGACAGGCAGTTTTCAAACGACAGATTAAAGATGAGCACAGATCACAGAGGTACTCTGCGATCTGTGAATATGAGTACCATATCCGCGACATTGCCAAACAACCTCAAACGTTACGAAAATAGGACCATGCTAGTTTTATTTAAACAAACGCAATTAATTCTGAAAGATATATTGTGGACTATCTATTTATAATTTTTCGGTTTACCACGTGCCCGAAGGTATTGTATTTTTAAAGGCATTTTAAGGAAAATATATTTTAGAGACACCCGTCCAAATTTTCAAGCCCACGTTATTGTCAAAATGGTGAACAACAATTAGTGTTTGTTAAGTCACTCCGCAGAAATGTCCAAAAATATCAAAAAGTTTATGTTTTTGGGCAGAAAATGCCTAGTTTTCTAAAACAGAACGTTTTCCTTTGCCGTTATTATTTTACCGGCCCGTTGTGTGATTTGAGCAATTCCTCGCGAACTTTCAAAATGCAGACTCTATTAATGTTTTTCGGGGAGAGCCGCTAAAATCGACTAGGTATACAGAAAACATCCAACTGCTTTTGACCGATGAACACATAACTGGTTTAACATTATCAATTTTGCATCATAAAGAAATTATCCGAAGATTATTTTTTAAAAGTCAAGGATCACGCTGAAACCAACCTTTGAGACACCCGGTGTCTCAAAAAATATGACTATTCAGAACCAAATACGAATTGTTTCCCGAAATATTTGTCAATAAGTTGTTAACTAATTTAAATTTTTTTAAAACTTTCATAACGCATTGTATTTAAAAGTTCACCAACTGGACTGTAAGACATACAAAAAATTGACTGAGAGAACGTAGAACTATTTATATAAAAATAAAAATTACATACTTTATTTTACAAAAACCAAGTTATTTCTTTACTTGCATCAAAATGATGCAGAACCTACAAAACGTATTATCCTCTCTCTACTCTCAAAAATCGGGTTCATATTTATCGTACTTTCCGCAATTCCCAGACTCTATCCTGTGTCTCCTCTAAATAGTTTTTTCTCACAAAGCTGTGGACTAAATTTTATAAAGGGGAAGTTACTCATAAAAATTGTTCTGACCTTTCTTTTAACGTGTTAAAATATATAAAAATAAAATAGAATTCAGTGTTCCGTTAAGGAAAAAGTTTGGAAAACCCTGCTCTAAACAGTCGCATCCAATATGTTTTCCATTCTACAGTAACACCTTAAACGAAGTTTACTCGCACTTTTCTTAACTTTGAATTAATTTGCATTGTGCCTGTGCAAGTTTCAACTTGATAGATTGCCCAAAAACAACAGACATTGTGCCTCACTTTCGTCGGTCTCTTCAAAATATGCTCATTTAGAAATGCTATTGTCTCTAAGCCATTGTATAAGTATCTAATGTAACATATCTCGTACTTTCAATTTAAATACAGTCACATTTAGGGAGAATCATTACTAAATGAAACCAATCTTTGCCAATTGTAAACGGATTTTTATTCCACAAAAAATTAATATATTATTCACAGTACTCAAGTTTCTATAAAACAACAGAAGTGTTTACTTCTCTTTACGTTCGCTCAATAGTGAATTATGAAACCTGGTAACTTCATTTTCAACCAGATCTTTACATATCTGACCATTCACTGTTATGAAGTTGGCACAACTTTTCTTGGATTCGACGCTTCGAACATTCCCGGTTTTTGGATCTTTAACACGTATAGTCAGATTATATTTATCATCGTATCTGGAAAAATATTTTGTTAATACTAAATTTCCAAATAACAATGTTTTTTAAAAATATGTCTAACGCAAAATAGATCGCAGATAAAAATAGGTTTTTATTAACCTAAAGCTGAATATGCAACGCTTTTAAGATAATATGCTGTTTCTTAAAATATTAATTTCATTTTACAGAGCAGTCAGATATTAGATAAAAATATGCAGGTTTTGCTCTCACACAAAGGAAGATAAATCCTAAAATGCAACTTGTAATAGTTATTATTGTTAGTTTTCTTACTTTTCCATAGTTGAACTGGCAATCCAGACTGTGCCTTTCTTGGGTCCTTCCTTCTGAACGCATATGGCAAAAATGCCTTTCTCCCTATATGTGGTATATAAAGTCAAGATCCCCATCATTATAAAGTATGTTACAACACTGAATATTAGAACTGGTCTGAAATGCAAAATTTATCATTAAAACTGAAATAAGTGACTAGACTGAAAACATTTTAAGTACGTTATAAATAAGTATTAATTTCGTAATCATTCAAATTAATTTCAAGTCGAGTGTACAATCAATTCTTTCCAACTGCAGCAATTGTTCTTTTGGCAACCCGGATAGAATTCGTCCTAGGTGCATAACATTTCTCATTTTGCTTTTCTACTACTATTATAAATAGTCAAGTACCCCGTTAAGTGGTTTCAGAAGTCAATTGCATAAAATAATTAAGTTTTGCTGAAGCAAAATTTTAATTTTACGGTACATATCATTCAGTTTGCATTAAGCTTAAGTTAAGCACCAATTTAAGCTTTTAATAAATGTTTGAAGTCAGTGTCAGTCAAATTAAAATATATTTATGTACTTTTAAAGAACGCATTGCAATTTAGATGAAGTGCATCTTCAGTGTTATCAAATTTTCATCACTTGAGTAGTTGGAGTAGGTCAGTGTTTGCAAATAATCCTTAATATATTCACTGCATATGCAATGAAATAATCTGACGTTGCAGAAGCGAATTAAAGGTCGAAACCGAATTGTTCAGATTCCTGTTAATTTTCGGGCAATCATATTAAATAGTTAATATGTACAGTAAGTTATAGTACAAGTGTGTAGGGCAAGTAGGTACGTGGAAATCATTAAATAAATAAAACATTTAACTGCGCTTGGAAATATCCAGTTGAATTTTACCTCGATTGTGGAAAGGGATATAAGTAATCCCATAATAAGGCAAACATCGCAACCCCTACAGCAATTGTGCAAATCGCGAGTCTGCCATCCATAAGGGAAAAATTCTCAGTATAATTGAATTTCTTTGTGAACACCTGAAACATAATAAACCAATTTTGTAACGAATGCAAAACGAATGATGGTTTTAAAGTAAAGGGAAGTAAGTGTACTCCTTTTGAGCTACGAAGTGTTTATTTCCAGAAAATGTGATTGTGTTAATTGTCGCTAATATCGTAATTCGCAAAACTTGCACATCTTTGTGAGAATATTGCTCAAAAAAATAAATATATTTTTTTATTTGACCTCAATTTTAAAGACGAAAATAATAGATGTTTCATAATGGGTTAAACGCTTTCTGAAACACCATTTTTACTAGGTATGTATTGTCAAAAATCAGTAAGAAGAACGTCCATACCATCCTTTATCAATAAGCGTTGGTGTCTTCACCGACTAATAGCTACAATATGTGAATATTCAAAACATGCACTGTATCCTGTCAGCAGGATATTTTGATAATAAATTTTTGCTCGTTACCGCTTTCACTAAGAAAATATATCTTTAGGAATCTCGTTATTTCTGCCATCACTTACATATTTAGACTGTGTGTCTACCATAGTCATGAGACTTTTAATAATTGTTCATATGTAACAGTTATACTGAAACTGCTCTGGGAAGTTCAGTTCACTTACCCCTAACAAACATGTAATGTATTAAATATGTGCATTTTAAGTACCTCTTTTATAGCATCATCAAGTGAGTTTTTCACTGCTGCACTATCCCATTTGTTGATTTTTACTGTCTCCTAAAAGTAGAACATTGTCCAGATTTAATCAACTATTACTTCAGCATTGCCTGCAACCTCAACTTGAGTGCAAAACTAGTTACCTTCTCATCTTTTCCTTTCGGCTCATTCTCTTTGGGAGCCATAGTTGCTTAAATATTAGCTATTTTAATTGAAATTAACACTTAACAAGCTTTTTTAAAAACACAAGAGAGACACGTCAGAAAAGAGAATATTTTGTTTTGCTTGACAGTTGAAAGGCTACAGTTGTGAAGTTTTCTGTAAAGCGAACTTTATCCGTCCGGTTTGACAACAGCGCAATAGGCTTTTTTTGCTTTTATTTAATGCAATTATATTTTAGAAGGTCACTTTTATATTCCTGGAGTTTGAATTATTAAAAGTAAGTAATTTGAATTGCAGAAGCTCTTCAAGGAATAGTGCTATTTGGTATACTTCTGATGAAATATATTTTATGTATTCCTATGAAATTCCAATTAAATGAGCATATAAAACCGTACAAAATTTGAAATAAAATTTAATGTTAAAATTAAAATTAAAATAAAATGTTATCCGCATAATTCAAAATATGTGTACTTTATTATTTATTTATTTATAAATTTATGTCCGAAATCGGAGCAGATATTTAGAGCATTTTAAAAGAGTAAAGTGCAAGTGTGTGTTTCTTAAACTGGTAAACAGTTAATAAGCAGAAACAAGCACAAAATTGGTTAAGTGGATCTTACAGTTTTAAAACACTTGTTTTTATTGTACCTCTCTGTAATTGGCAATATGCTTACAATTCTCACATACTTAACAATATCTAAAATATTATTTGACGATTTTCTTAGAATTTGTGTTTACTATTCACTATTTCTGTATTATTACAAAACGAATGTGACTATATGTACAAAATAAATTTAATTACTTTTTCGAAGTTAAGCTAAAGGAAACTAACACCAACCAAGATCATAAATAATGAAATAAGCAACTACAGTTTTAATGAAAGTGTTGGAGGAATGCATATCTTAAATCTTGTTTTTTCGAATTGAGTTTTTTTGGACCTACATTGGAGAAATTATATGTATATTTTTTATAACGGTTTCATCTGTTCTTTCCACTAAGTTTGTGGCTATATTTTTCATCATAGCAAATATCTCTTGAGATCTACTATATATACTCTCCATTATAATCTCTGATGATCTTTTCAACATCTCTTTTATGCTTTAGTTCTCAATGATAACATAATAAATCGAATGTAGCTAGACTTCCAAGAAGCAACGTTGAAAGTTTCATATTTTAATTATTTACGTATGTATAAGGCTTATGTTCTTCATAGCCTTAGACATAATATAAGCGCACCTTATGCCGTGAATGTCTTCAGAAAACCATTTCTTCTTATGGAGATATAAGCTTTATCTTTCCGTGACTTCGACATTTCCACCCAGATCCTTTTGCTGGTGATTTGAAGTTGTCTTCACGTAACTTTTGCCTCTTTAGTCAGCCAATGCGGCTCCTTTCGCCTAACAGCTTGATGGCTTTTCCGACTCCAAAGTTGATTAGGTGATTATCAGAAACGGTAATATAAAATAATTAGCCTTAATTGGATTACTGCTTATGTACTGATTGGGTGGCGACAAGATTTTTACTTTTTTTTTATAATGTGTCATTTAATATGATTTCCTTGTATTGGTGATATTTTGTTGACATGTTTGATAAAGCATGGTTTAAAATAAAATATCAGATGTAAAAAATTCAGATGTAATACTTTTGCGCGCTTCTAATATACAATGTGGCAAATTACAAACATTCCAATGGGTCTTTTTAAGTAAATCAAGCAGCTGAAGTGTGGTATCTAACAATTTGTTCACATTTATCCTCCCAAATCTTTTCAAACCGCATTACGGTGAGCTAAAGTAGAAACCGTTGATTATAGAATAGAAAATAAAAAATAGAAATAGTATTTTGCAGCTCATAATAAACGAGGTATTCCTAAGAACGGTGTTGCTTTAAATATGAAGCTGGCGTGGGAATAACAACTTACACCAAACGCAAGTTTTTGTTTCCCAAACGCTTGTTTGATGGAATGCAGTAGAAGACAAGAAGGTAATTTAATAAGAATAAGGAAGTTGTAATGATTATAATGATAGAGTTAGATCAGATAACACAGGCATCTACAGTACGTGAATTAGGCATAATGTAGTCTGAGTTAGTAGAATCATACAATAAAATAATATTTAATGTATCTATGAAAATCGGCAAGAAAAAATCTTTAGCTGACATTTAATTAGTCCCAATTTCGTTTGCATAAATGATCAACGGCAACTCACAATGGCCCCATCAGCTAAAAAAAAACGTTTTGTCGTTTTTTTCTAAACCCAATTAAAACTACGTTAGTATAAGTTTTTATTATGTTTTGCCCCAATTAGTGAAAAGTTGGTTTTCAATCGTTTCATAATATCGTCATCAAGATTCCAATGTTTTTTCCGAAAATCTGGAGATAGTTAAGAAGCAGAAATAAATAGGATTTTTAGATTTTTATACGTACCTTGAATTCTGTTATATTTTTTATGTATTGTGTGCTGAAAATCATGATTCAAGGGTCCAAAGTGCATCCTCGCGGAACATTTTATGTTCATGGTCGGCTTGATTTGGTAACAGGTTATCCAATAATGTTTCCCGGATACTACCATTAAACTTAACAAGAATTGGAGTCAAAATAAACTGCAGTTCTTCAGGTCCCTGGCGAACGTCCGCTTATTTGCTGCTACGCTGTTTTAATTGTGGGGACAAAGTTTACTTATAAAAAATGTTTTCTCTCTAAATTTCTAAATTATATATCTATTGGGATTATTTGGTTAATTTTGTTAGAATTGAAAGTAAGTTTTTACTTAAACTTTGTCTGATCTAGAAACTTTAAAGCTTTTTCAAGATAAGATCTTAAGTAGATTGTGGAGATTGTAGCAGTGCAGGCCACCGTATAAAGTATTTTTTGCTTATTTTCAAACGACCGGAGATTTGAAAGTAAATTAACCGTGTGTTTTGTTTCTTGATAATGTCCCGATAAGTTTACTTGCAAGCTAGATTGTTACTTTTCTTTACTATGCCAATTTGATATTTAGAAGAAAACTAAAACAACATGATATACAAAATAATACAAAATACTGTAACAGTTGGAATTTATCGAAAATTGTGAATTTTGAGCAGATGTATTGGATAGAAACTGTGAAAATTTCCCCAAAAGAATTTCTGATATTACTTCTTCACTTTACATTTAGTTATTGATCCGTGGCATGTATCGAATATTATTTGGGGTGGGAAAAGGCTTCTTTATACGCATAATTCAGAAATATTTTTTTAAAATAAAAGCATCTTACAAGTTTTGATGAAAAGTTTTTAATTATTTTAACATACAGGGTGTCCCGTAAGCACATGATCAAAAGGATACTGCGATATTCTTTGCATCAAAGAAGACGATCTGACCTAACTTGTATTAACAAAAAAGTCTGGCTCCTCTGCTATTGATGGTCAAAGTTCTTCAAAAAAATTATCTTTTGAAATATCGGGTACGATGTGTTTTAGTAAAACTCGCTGTGAACTTGTTCTTATGTATTTACAGTTAATGTCTAACCTTGTTAAGTGGCAAGAAAACAGACATATTTTTTTAGCGCAAAAACCATGAATGATACAAGATTTTACAAAGAGCACAAAATTGTGAATAAATTATTGTGCATCAACCAAAAAAAAAATGAGTTGATTTCATCCACCAAATAAAAAGTTCTGGTAGTTTTTGTTCCACGTCACTCAAGATTTCACCACTTGTCCAAAACGGCTGAACTCGATTGTTTCATCAAAATATGAGTCTTACATAAGAACAAATTCACGAGTTTTACTAAAATACATCTTACCCGATATTTCAAAAATTATTTTTTTGAAGAAGTTTCACCATCAATAGCAAAGGAGCCAGACATTTTTTGTTAATAAAAGTTAGGTCAGATCGTCTTCTTTTGATCCAAAGAATATCGCAGTACCCTTTTGACCATGTGCTTACGGGACACCCTGTATATTTGAAATTTTGGTGGATGGTTCTAAAATACTCGTACAAACAGATTGTGACATTCAATGATGGAATTCCTAAAGTAAATTGAGTAGCAAAAATATAAATGGTGGTTGAAAATTCGCGTATTTATTTTGAAAGAGTTACAGTTTAAAAATAATGGTAGGAAAATTTATAATTTAATCGACTTTTTGTGATAAATGTGGAACTTAAGCCTCGTTTGAAGTATTCTATTTTATACTTCATTGAGAACCGGTTAACAAAAAGTATTAAATATTTAAAGGAACTTTAAGTTTTAATTTGTTTTTCTAGTCAAGTTCAGAAAAAGAGTGCATTTGCTTTAAAAAAAAAATTTTGAATTGGCATCTTGCAACAGTGGTTTGTCGAAAATTTACTAGTTCTCCATTTTCATAAATTGTATATCTCTTGCTCTTTGGAACAATATATTTGAATATTTTAAAAGTTTTCATAAATAATAAGAATTTAGAGGAATTTACAGATTTTGCAAAACGTGCAAACTCCGTTTGTTTGCTGCGGTTAGCGATCTAGAAGTTCTGCCGTATTAAAAGTTAAAGCATTATGTTTAGATATTGAATTAATTTAAAAAGGTTCAATTTAATAGTAATTTTTAAGTTTGGGCTTTGTCGCTCCTGCCGATCATTTCAACGCTTTTAGCACATTTTAAATTAACATGGGTAAGGTTTTCAGTTTCAGTATCTAAATTATGTTTCGTATACTTTCAGATGTAAACTACATTAATTAATTTATTATTAGTGTGGTTTCAATGTAATTTAATTTTATTACATCATATAACAGCGGAAATATGGGATCAACCACTTCGCATTTTATAAAATTGAAGTTTCTTTGATTTGTTGGAAAAATTTCACGTTTTCTTATTACGTTTTATTCTTACTGTGGTTTATTGAAAATTGTATATTAACACTATTTGAAACATTTAGGTTTTTGTATAATTCGCATTTAAAACAGCATTACATTTCTAATGAAATGTGATTGATGACATAAAAGAAGTGTAAAAACGTTCGTAACAGTTTTAGTATTGTTTTTATATAAAAAATAATTAACTTAAAAAACTAGATAATCCAAAAATGTTTTAATGTGATATGATTCTGTGCTTAATTTTTATCTCAAACTATCATTTGTAACAGTTTGTCATCGCTTTTAAGGATTTTTGCATAACCAGACGATGTTAATACCAAACTATATTCTAGATTACAGACGCTCGCTTGTTACAAGAATTTTTAAAACTCATTCAGAAAAATTACGCCAATTTGATTTCTCAATCCATTTTTTAAACGTGATTTAATTTTTTTTCAAATTAATCTCAATAGAAGAGTTGCGAAGAATACGTTAAAACTTTCCAAGAAATATCGAGTGATCTTTTCCTCAACACTAAAAAAGTTCTTTAGGTAAACGAGATTGATCGAGTGCTTCACGTTCCTCTGCGCTGTTGCACAAATGAGTTGCTCCTTCACCCTCCTTGATATAAACAACATACCCTACATTGACATATTTTAGTAATCACAGTATGAAGAAAAACGCTGTTAATTTATTTATGAAAAATCCCATCAAAGTTATAGTAGCATTGTTATTTTGTTCGCTTGATTGGGGAACGTTATATTCTAAACTCTTACTTTATATCCGATTTTTCAGCTGAAAATAAACAAAAGCTGTAATAGCTTAACCGCAATTTCGACCACAATCATTGAAATTCAGTTTTGAATGGCTGATTTCAATACTCCATCAAATCGAATCGATAGAACCGGCAATAGATTATTCGTCCTGCCTGATGTGTTTCATTTCCAGTTGGATTTTTTACCGAGCGTTTCTCCCATGACCCAGCACTTTTAACGATCGGTACCAACAACGTTCTCTACTCCGAACTAAAACTTCCACATCGGTCATACTTTCTCTTTTGGGAACCAAGAAAACAGTCATTTTACTTCTTTAGATCATGTTGGTAATAGCGATAAATTTGACAATATAGTGCTTAAAACAAGTAACAATCGCTTAAAGAAATTATTGTTTTCGTTAACTTTCGTTTTCAAGCTAATTTTTTGAAGTTTGCTGCAGTTGTAAAGGTGTAGAAGAAGCATATAATAGACAAATGAATCTAAACGATTACATCTATATAAACTTAATTTTAGTGGCTACAGGTTCTGCTCCATTGCTTTAATGAATTCTTATGTTCGTCCCTGTTGGCACTCGCATAAATTCGCTTATATTCCACATAAGAATAATTATTCCTAACAAATACATCAATTAAGAAAATAAAAGTAAATACATATGTTTGAAAAAGAAATAATATATTTACTATTTTCCAGTACAAAAGCTATTAGGAATTTGTATGAAAATGGAAATTGCAGGGATTTTTAAAACATCAAAATATTGAACACACAATATTTCTGTAGTGTATCAGACATAGGTAGCTACACATAGATAGTTTATTAGATTTATACTAAACCCAATCATATAATTTTCTTTATAAAATCAAACGGGTTTCTTACTTAAAATTGAGGAGTTGCTGAACTCTTAACAGGAAGGAAGGAGTGAAGAAAAGCTGTGAAGCTGAAGGCATATGATTTTTGTATAAAAATTCTTCGACTAGCGCTTTCAAATTTGCGGTCCCCATCAGAGTTTACCAAAAAAATTAAACAAAAAGTAATCAAAAGGAATATAGCAGAGCAAAGAACTCACTCGTCAATAACGCCATTTCCTCTTTCTCTTTTTAAAGATTTAACTTATTTACATTAAACTTACACTTTTCAGCTCTCTGAATAGATCATGGTAATAAATATAATGATAATAATAATAAATTCACGAGCAGTCTGTGAGGATGACTTTTTAGATGTTTTAAGCTAGGCCAAACTTGCTTGAGTTTGTTCTCAACGTTATAGCACTTTTATATAAATAGTCAATTTCAAATTAAAGAAAATTAATAACAGATAGGCGAACCGAGACTTCAGAAAATGCATAAAAATACAACAATAATTATTAGTTTCAATTAGTTGTTGACACCATCCATCTTTAGTTTGATCGCATTTCTTCTGAAAAAATTGAAAGTTGTACTTTCTAATTTTTTTACTTTTTTTTGTTTGAAATTGAGAGTTTAGTTTTCTTTCATCGACATCAAAAAATCTTTGATTGGCGCCTCAACTGTTGAAAAATATTAACATTTTTGAATTCTTATAATTTCATGCACGGCATGCCGGTGATCGATTTTTCGTCAGCTTTGGATATTAATTTTACTACTAAGTAGTAATAAAGTGATGCATTTGAATTACACACTGGGTATATTTCTTAAGAATAATCTAGTTTATTTTGTAAATTGAAGTGACTGATCTCTTCAATATAATTAATATTGCAAAACTCAGGGATAATTATGTTTATATTAAACCGATCGATCGACTTTTAAACAGATGAAAGGATCTACTTACTCTAATAGATAAAAAGACCAATTTTCAAAATCTATTTATTATAGGTTGACATAGAAATTTGTTTCGAGGAATTAACGAAAGTGGAAGATTTTTCGTACTTTAGAACAATTTAGACGTAGTTCTGTATGAGGTAAGATATAAAAATGATTTCTTAAAAAAATATTTGAATAAGTAGTGTGTATTTCAGAAATTGAAAAAATTAAAAAATCTGATTCTACCCAAAGAGCTATACAGGAATTACGAATAATATATAAATATACTATACGGTTATTGAGAAAGTTTTGAATTTTGAGGAAAATGAAAAGTCATTTTGAGAAATGTTGACCAATAATTTTGCCAATTGTTAATATTTAATAATCTTTTCAAGAGGAGGATCACACGTCAACTCTAATTATTGCGCAGATTATTTTAACACACTTTTAACTAATTAAGCCAACTAATTTATGGTTAAACTTTTATATAATGTCTCGTCACATATGTTTCAATTATTGAAAGGTTTATTTTTTATACTTTTATTTTAAGTATATTAATTGAGGCCTGTTAAATGAAATTGAAAACGATCCTGTCGGCAGGTCTGGAGTTTTGAATCTCTTCTTTTGAATCTCTCGTTTGAATGATCTTATGCGCTAGCCTGATATTTTCCCAAAATTATTAATATTTTTTCACCTAAAAAGTAGCATTCTGTTTATAATTAGAATGAGTGTAATATATCGATGTTGCGATTTGTGATTTATCATTCAGTACATTGTCAAGTTTTTATAGCTGCCGAAGCTTGGCCAAGGTTTTGCATCAGCGAAGGTATTGCATAAGTATTGGTTAAATTATTGAGCCTTTGGAGGTCCCCGCCTTTATTTCTCCTCTGTCTGATTTGATAGAGCAAAATTTCGAATATCTTAAGAACCCTTGTCTAGCGAAATACAACTAACCCATATCAATATAAATACAACACCACACGTACAGCCAAAAATACATTTTATTCGGTAGAACTGGAATTTGGTGCAATAGGAATGGAACAGTAACTGGGACTTGAAAGTTTATGATATATTATAATTTATTGAATAGTGAAAAGGAAGCTGCTGTTGCTCAAGTTGAATAAAGTTGTAAAATTCGTAATGTTCGTAATGCTTGTTTGGATCGCAAATCAATAAGACCATCTCTAATAAGATCTTCATCATTGATATTATTATAGTATCAATGAATCAGTGATAAATATATTTTGCATCTGTATCAGATCCATTAACTCTTACGCAGCAGAGCAACTTTAAACGTTTGCTTTAAACTGAGCTTTTATTTCGAATAATAATCCTGATTGCCAGACAAGTTCGAAAGCTTGTTTTAGGTCATTGAACACCCCACAGCCGTGAAATATATTCTCTGGACATTCGGATACTTGATTACTATTGATTTATTTTGGATAATTTGTGATAGAGATTAGACCTGTTTTGTCGATTGTTTTGCAAATACATTGGACAGTAGGGAAAGGAGACTAAAAAATCGGTAAGAAGCTGCATATTCAGGCTTTTTCAGTGGGATGAAAAACAGACTGTTTGAATTATTGCATAAAACCGTGTTAAGATGTATAACAAAGATTTTCATGTAAGATGCTTCTAGATTTTTGTCGATAATAAGTCGTAGCTTGGAGCCTTGTTTGTCTTTATTACCTTGGTTTCAGATTATTCTTCAGATAGAGTAAACTGCTTGATATGTTTGTGCATGGGTAGAGGAAAGGCAATCAAGTCTTCAATTTCTTTGACGTGTTGATTACTCGACTTAAAGGTTTATTCTGTAATCGTTAAAAAATAATAAGGATATATTGTGAATAAGAATATATGTCAAATTTGAGTTAGTCTTTCTTTTCTTCTCATTTTAGTTATTTTTTTGGATAAACCTTTAATAACTCTAACTTCGTAAGGTTGTAGGACGTTTTGTATTCCAGAGCGGGTCGGTTAATAAAAAAATATTGAAATGCTTGCAGGTCATTTATTTTCAATTCACCATTGTATTGCGTTATTTTTGACGCATTCAACTTAACGTTGCTTGATAAAAATACTTTAGACCATCGTACATCACGGGCAATAATCAGCGGCGGCGCCAGCGTTATTTTCCGCTTGGGCGAAAGTCGGTGGAAAATTTTTCAAGATGGGCAGGAAATATATTACTTTAAATTGTAAGAATTGGATATAATTTATTTGTTTTACAAAATGTTTTGTTTTCTTCTGTGGCCGAGTATAAGGTAAATATTTTTTAGTTAGTTTTATTTAACATACCATCGTTGCAAAGATTCATTTTTAGTAAGCACTTATAACGACATGTTTTTGTCAAACGAGGAGCTAACAGAGTTTGACAATACCTTGAGTGTCACAATATGAATTTACAACACAAATATTCTACGAGATGTTATCTACTTTCGTAGAATAACGAAATAAATGTCACAAAATATGTTTCACAACTGTAAGCATTATTTTAAACGTTATTATGTTGGAAACAAATGCTGAATGAAATTCGATACAACACTAGTATTGTAATGAAAACTATTATTAAGAAATCTATTTTTTGAACTGAATAATTCCTTTTACTAAACGAAAGTAGATTTAAAATATTTAAATTAACGAATAACATTAGAAACATTGAATTCAACTATAATAAGGTAGTGAAATAATTAAATAATGAGAATTCACGCAGAACATTAGAAGAGGAATTATTCTATTATTATGCTTAGCAGGAAACGAATTTATAATTAACTCTAAATCCATTTTTGTGCAAATGTTTTTCAACAAACAAAAAGTCCAAGTCAGTAAGCCCATCCGGACTCGAGAGTTGTTCTTAAATAATTTTTAATTCTCTTAAAAGTGCTGAAAGATCTTTCACAACTTCTACTAGAAGATGGTACTGTGATTGAAATATTACATAGTTTATTCATTTCATGGAAGACTAAACTAAAATCTTGCAAAAGAAGTGTGAGATCCGTTAAATTGTTTATTTTTAGATTATTTGTGACTTCATACCTCTTAGTGGTATCTGGCAATGCCTTTGTCTCGTTTTCAATTGAAACTATAGCATATTGGTTGGTAATGGTTAGCTAAAGAAATAAACGTTCTAAGTTTTAAAAAAATGTACTAAATCATGCTTTAAACCCAGCTTTTGTTTCTGCAGCCCCTTTCCAGTTCTTGTAGCCTTCAGTAACAAAACTTAAACTACTTGTTTGAAGAAAAATCTACAAGGGAAAACGGAATACAGCATCTTTGAGAATTGTGTGTTTAATCCGAGGATACATGATATAATAGTTGGACTTAAAACTACGAAGATCAGAGCCATACTGTTTTTTAGGAAAACTTGCTAAGACTGACTGTCTTGAAAGTTCATGTAGCGAGAGAGCTAAATCAATGACTTTTCTTTCCTCTATATGAAAATCTTTGGCTCTTGCCTTAGCAGGAAACAATTATAATATATTTATTAATATTAAGTACTTTAAAATTTACCTTTCAATTCCCGAACAACCCGGAATGTTTTCACGTTCACTGTCATTATTGTCGAATTTGACCTAATTTTTTTATTCCCAATTATTTATATCGCTTTAAAAGTGGTTGGGCGAATGGTTGGGTCAGACAAATTTTGCTTGGGCATTCGCCCAACCTCGCCCACCCCTAGCGCCGCCACTGGGGCCAGTATGTGCTGGTTGATACTTTTGATAGTGACTAGAAAGCTGAAAAATAATATCGAGTTGAGGGCGTCATTTGACTCTAGAATGTAAAAAATGAATAAATGTTAGCGCGATAAGTAGCTTATTTCGTTGCGGTTTTTGGGTTTGAACTGTTCCACCCTGTTGGTTTTGGTGTATAATGTGGCCAAATAATTGAACTTTCTATTCTGAAGCTGACTGGGGATTTAGTATTATTTTCTCTAATAAATAAATTTTGTTCAAGTAGATATTTGATACCCTGCTAAAGGATTGCCAATTTGCTTTGCTCTTAATTTTATTTATAAAATATTGCACTCTTTACAAAATTGTGGCGAAAAACCGTTCAAAATTGTTGCAGATTTTTTAAAATTTTGTTGAAGATTTGTTGTTGAAGTTAAACATAGTTTTCTGTTTTTTATATTGATGTTTTATACGGTTCGCTATTTATTCACCATTGCATCTTAACCATTTTAATATTTTTTGAGCAAAAAAAATATTCGACATTTTTAGACAAAACCAAATACAATGGTAATTTTTGTCGTTATTAATCTAGGATAACAATGGAAGCCGTCACGCTAATGCGTGCAAATGCGTTAAATGGCCAGATGATTTTGGCATAATATACAGGGTGTTTCTCGAAAAAACCTAGAATAAATCTAATCGTATGCATCTAAACATTTTTTAACGCGCCATAGGCATTAATTCATTTTTCCAATAAAAACGGCAAAAAATGCTGCCGGTTTATGGCACAACACCATGTACAGGTAGCAAAACCCATGTAAATGAACAGTACTAAGCAACAACTTTTTATATTTTTCATGTGTTCAGGATTGTATTAATTGTGCAACGAACTGTATAGTGCTGACGATTTCAAATATTAAACCGAGGCTTGATAGCTTTGACGTCCCATTTCCTATTCTATTATTATGCCGAAAATTACATATAATGTTTTTATGTTGTAGTCATTTGAAGGTCAGAATTTTAAAACTATAAATTCCGATAGACGTGCTTATTACTATGGTAATGATAATGTTCGGAAGTAGACGTGAAAATTCAGCTTACTACTTTCATACCTATGTTTTGTTCTATTCACATATATTCAATATCATAAATTTTTTATGAGTTTGTACGTATAAGTTATGGTTTAGTGCAATTTAATGATTGCCAGTTCAGTTCCTTTTCCATCAATACTAAAAATACAGTCTGCCATTCAACTGAAAATAATTATGCAATAGCATAGAAAACAACGTAGTTTTTCGGTTCTCATCGACAGATTTTACTTGTTAATAGATTTTAGCAAGAAGCATTTAATTTTATTATTATAGCTTTACTGGCTTATAATGGTTGGGTTTGTAGTCATCGTCCATTATTTCCTTTTGTATATTAGCAATTCTTTAAAATGCCTCCTTTGAACTATCTTCAAAGTTTCAGTATGATTTTAACTGATAAAAAGTATGGAGTATCCTCCAGATGGTCCATGATCGAAGATTCCTGGTCTAACATTTGCAAAAGCAGCAGCGAACATTCTTCTTTCTTCGATTGTGCCGTTACCAACGCTAAAGAAGAGCATCTTGTCTATAGGAAGACCCCAAGCCAGCTGACACTTGGCGGTACCACCAGCCGGTCCGTGTTTTAGTACCACTCGGCAAGATACAGGAATGCGAAAAATAGGAGTATACAAATGCATTAGCAGAGCTAATTGAGATGTTGAGGGCTTCTAGATGGATGGAATGTTTCTGATTTGCCGAGTGTTTGTTCATTTAGGTTTCGAATAGTTGATAAATTGAAAAAACTACGAATTAATTAATACTATTGCATGTAAATACGCAATAAGCAAATTGCAGGGAACAGGAACACAAAGCGAATCAATCGAGCAAATCAGCTTGAGATGTGAGTTAGACCTGGGTAACTCAGTGAATTTTTAGGAGTTGGCGCAGTGCTTGGTGCGCCAACCCAACGTAGTAACTCAGTTCCGTTGCTGGGAAAATGTTGATACTTTTTTAACGTTCATTTTAAAGCCCATTTATTAATAATATTTTTAAAATGTCTTCAAATTTCAGAATTTTCCAGTTTTAGCAAATTTACGTTTTCTACTTTCTACTCTTTCTTCTAAATGCTCAATTTTTTTAAGTTTCACTAAAAAATGTATACAATCTAAAGGTATTTCCCGCGAAAAAATATGAAATAAATTTCGAATTCTTTCTCGCTTTGTAAAAAGTTTTGAAATCATTTTACAGCTTCGAATCTGGAATAAATGTCAAACAATTTTCTATCAAAAAACGTACAAAATAAGCGAAAGTTTATAACAGATTATTTGGAAATATCGTCACCTCCATTCCTCTGAAGACTGTAGAATTTGTTAAAAAATGTGGTGTTTTAGTTTTGACTGAATTTTTTTACTTTACATTTTACTCAAAAACGCTCTATTTTGTCACTTAAAAATACTGACGATCTGCAGGACTGTTACGCGAAAAATTACAAGATTAATTTATAGCTTTGTAAAAATCTTGTAAACCTTTTTTCAGTGTCAAATTCGGGACAAAAACGAAAATAAATTCCCATCGTTTTTTCTCGTAAACCATTAAGGTTTTCTACAAAACTTAACGTTTTTAATCGAAAACGCAAAAAAGAATTATTTTCTGATGATTTTCTTCTTCTTTGAGAATAATGGGGTGGTTTCAGCCAAAAAATACAAAATTAATTTTGCTTGAAAATTCGTCCCATTCATCGGTTTGCAGCGAACTTTAGAAAACATTTTGCAGCTTCAAATTTTGCACAAAAACCAAATAATTTTATTCAGTTTTTTACCGAAAGTAATTAGAACTATTTTACAAAAACGACTAGAGAGCAAAAGTTTACAAAAGATTATTGGGAAAATTATAAGATACATTTTATTGGAACACTCGCCTCCTTTACCGCTTTGCAAAAAGGACAAAACCCTAATAATTATTACTAGGTCTTTTTCCAAAAATGTTTCTCCGAACTGGAAAGCGCAAAAGTTTATAATCTTTTATTTGGAAAACTCTTGGAAACAGGAGTTTATTCACTTTTAGGTCAATATTTCTAAACAACACTGTCTCTAAACGAAAAAAAAACGCGTTTTTCCTAACGTTTTACTGTAAAATAATGGCAAACTGAATATTTTATGCAAAAAAATGAAGAGACAGATTTTACAAGAAAACTCGTCGACTTTCTTTGGAGTCAGTTCTGTTGCTGGGAAAATCTAGGTTACTTTTTTTTAGTTGTTTGAATAAAGTAGTAAAACGTTACTCAGAAAAAAATGTTAATACCCCTTTTTTAGATGTGAAAATTCCAGTCTGGGGTCTCATAAAGCTTTAACCAATGAATTATAACTCATTAACCGCTGATTTATAACTCGTTAACTCAGAGAGCGGCAACAACTCAAAAGCGCAGCTCAACACACTGTTCCCCAGGCCTAATGTGAGTTACTATAATGCAAATTTTCAGTTTGCTCAAATGTATTATCTCTTGATCAAAGATTTATATATTTAATCTAATCTCAGTAGAGTGGTTTGAATATTACGACTTACGACCATGATCAAAGTTTCTCAAAATATTGTTAAAACATGAAATGTTTGGCAAAATCCCGGAAAAAATCGACTAACTTAACGGTTTTCACAAGATTTTACATCTTTTCGCACGCATTCCTTCATTGAATCACTTGGCAAAATGTCATCCATACTCATATTTATAAAATTCCTTAGTTTTTCTTCCGCACTTCTCATTGTAAAGTTGCTGAAAACATTTTGCGGTATGTCGTTTATCTCCCCTGTGTGTATTCCAAAAGCAGCACCAAAAATTGATTCATGAAACACACTTGCATAATTTTTTTCGCATTGTGTTATTGCTGTGTGTTATTTTTCACTGTGTCTATTTTCATTTTCTGCCGACATTGTTTTCTATGCACCTGTCTTTGGGATGTTTCTTCTGTCGCTCTTTTTGGTTTCATGCAGTTCCTTGAAATATAATTTCCACTTTTTCCTTGAAATTTGATTTGTTATTGCCATACTTTTTCAACATAAAATAAGTCTTATTTAATTCTTACTTGCGTCCTTTGTGTCCAATATCATGCTCAGTTTTCAGGATTTTTGTTTTTAAATTGAAAAAAGTTGTATACAAAATTTAAATAAGCAATTAGCATAAAAAATAAACGCATTTTTAAATGTTCAAATAAATATGCAATTATTAAATATTCTTTAACGTTTTATTGCTATGATTTAGAAAGAGTGACACGCTGAATTAACAACTTGTCTGATGCTTTCAATATTTTCTAGAACTTTCTACACTTGGGTCGTATTTTTGTTAGTGTGTTAAGTGGCACTAATTCCAATGCTTTCAAATGCGCCTATTAGCAACGTAGTCACAACACATATCCGTTGGTCTTGGCGTCAATAGCTGTTTTTTGACTTCGCCATATTTAAGACTTAATTGCATATTTTATGCAAAATTTTCTTCGATTTATATTCAGTTAATAAACGGTGTAAAGCCTGATTTGCTGGGTAAAAATGTAGATTTTTTCAGCACTGCGTCCTCAACAGTTTTAATTTGATATATTTTTATGATTTTTAATTACCGAATCATTGGTGGCTATTTAAACGAGTAGAGGAAATTATTGAAAACAATTTGCAACCCTAAATACTACATTGAAAGTACTACTAAATACTAACGTTTATGTGTCTCCGAGGTCGATCAACTCTTAGTCGATACGAAAATCCTTATTAAAAACTCTGAACAACCATGGAAAAACCGAAAATTTTTTTTCACATATGTATTTGTTGCCATATTACTTTTATAACGGTACTTTGTTCAACTGAACGGTCGCAAGTAATCAAAATGCACCCTTCTATGTAGCATTAATAAATTGCATCGTAGATATCAGGTCACATTTAATCCATAGGGGCTCTTACCTCCATGAATTATGCCCAGATAAGTAAATTCCATTTAACATCGAGTTTACTTTCCGCAGTAATGTTTGTATTAGGCACAGGGTCAACGTCACAGGAACTCAATTAATTGCAGTTACTTGCTACCTACTAAAATCAACCAAATTATGAGTTTAAAACCATTAGTTGATCACAGATCAAACTATTGTGGTGAATCACTGGAATTGGGTAATAATAATGAAAATGCGAGTAAACCTCAAGTTAATTTTAAATATCAACAATAAAGTAAGACACCCAACAAAAACTGAAACTGATTTGTAAACCTACCGGTTTCATAATGTAAACACCATTAAAACAATTTATACATGACGAATAATAAGTGTGTAACGTATTTCTGACCATATAAGATGCGTCCTACATTTAAACGGTCTTCAATGGTAATTGTTCTCTACGTAAAACGTCTACAATACTAGTGGCTTGTAATGAATATACAAATGAGTTAATTCTTTTAGATTGTGTAACATGTGCTGCTGACTCAGTGGGCCATCCATTTATTACCTCTTATGCTGTTCATTATAGGAAAACACTTCATTATTTTCATTTCTTCATACTTACCTATTCATTAATTGAAATAATTTATAGTACCAAAAGTGCGTAAGTTATAATTGAAGAGGACACTAAAAATTAGTGTGACTAAGTAGCCGTAGTTTTAATTTCTGATTGGTTAAATGAAAAAGAAAAGAAAAATCATACAGGAAATTTTGGAATTATCATTTTTT
>NW_026018508.1:6551113-6585439 GCF_020466585.1 Dendroctonus ponderosae
TTATAACTCATCGGTTCATGAATTATAAATTATTTTTATTAAAGCTTTACGAGACTCGAGACTGGAAAGAAAGTCGACGAGTTTCTTGTAATATCAATCTCTTAATTTTTTTTGCATAAAAGACTCAGTTTGCCAGTATACAGTTTACAAACGTTAGGAAAATAGCGTTTTTTTCCGTTTAGAGACAGTGTTGTTTAGAAATATTGACCTAAAAGTGAAGAAACTCCAGTTTCCAAGGTTTTCCAAATACATGATTATAAACTTTCGCGTTTTCAGTTCGGGGAAATATTTTTGGAAAAAGACCTAGAAATAATTATTAAGGTTTTGTCCATAATTCGAAGCTGCAAAAAGTTTTCCAAACATTTTTGCAAAGCGGTTAAGGAGGCGAGTGTTCCATTAAAATTTATCTTATAATTTTTCACAGAAAATATCTGAAGATTGTCAATCTGAAGTTGAAGTAAAACTAACAAATAATGCCATTTTTGCGTAGAAAGAATTTCTTAATAGAAACTTTGCTAAAACTGGAATAACTTCAAAATTTAAATGAACTTTAGAAATCCTCAGAGCAATGGGGGCGACGAATTTTCTCAATATTTTTTTGTAAAATTTTCCTCTGTGGTCGTTTTTTCAAGATAGTCCTAACAACCTTCGGTGAAAAACAAAAGTAAAATTATTTGGGTTTTATGCAAAATTCGAATCTGAAATTCTTCGAAAGATCCTTGCAAATCGATGAAAGAGGCGAATTTTCTAGCAAAACCAATTTTTGACTGAAAACACCCCATTATTGTCAAAAAAGCAGAAAATCATCAAAAGATAATGTTTTTTTGCTTTGTGGATTAAAAACTTTCAGTTTCGTGATCGGTTTTGGAGAAAACATTGATGGTTTTCGAAAAAAAAAAGCGGTAGGAATTTATTTTTAATTAATCTTAAGGAAGCTATAAATTAATCTTGTCATTTTTTGCGTAAAAGTCCTCCAAATCGTCAGTAGTTTTAAGTAAAACTCTACAAAATAGTGCGTTTTTGAGTAGAAAGTAAAGCAGAAAAAAACCAGTTAAAACTAAAAAACCACATTTTTTAACAAATTCTACAGTTTTCAGAAGAATGGAGGTGATCAGATTTTCAAATAATCTGTTATAAAATTTCGCTTATTCTGTTCATTTTATGATACAAAATTATTTGATTTTTGTTCCAAATTCGACGCGGGAAAGGGATATCAAAACTTTTTACAAAGCAACGAAGAATTCGAAATTTATCTCATAATTTTTCGTAGAAAATTTTTTAAGATTGTGAGTACAATTCATCAATTCTATTTTTATTTTAAGAGCTGGTCACGATCACTTCATATACCTATTGTTTTATCAATAGGAAGAAGTTTCGCATTACTTCCTTACTACCCAATTTCTTCGAAGCGAATCACATGCGACTATTAAATAGAAAAATAATTACCTTGATATATGAATATCTATAGTTTATGATTGCGGATCAATTGTATTCTAATGTAAATAAACTTTATAATATTTCTTTTCAACCGATTTCCTACTTGCGAATGTGGTTTTAATCAGTCACTAAAATATAGGCCTCAAAATAGAAACAAAACATTATTTTAATTGGTAAACATTTGTTCTTTAGTGGTTCTATTTTGTCCTTTCTCATTAAGTCAGTTGAAGGAATTTTATTTGCACAAGTAATACTAATGAAGAATTATAATAACTTAGACTCGTTTTATTCATAAGGGACTATTGGTACTTCATACATAAACAATACAACAGCAATCGCAATAAAATGGCTTTATTTTAACACATTTCTTATTATTAACATTTCTCTAACTGGGTTTATAAACATTTATGTTAACTTTTAAAATTTCCAAATGTTTTAAGCTTGCTTCTACGATCGAATGTTTGAAGGTGAAAATTTTGCAAATGGTTCCATGTTTAACAAAATACTCCAACTTCGCAGAACTATCCACAGCGTGTCGCAATTTCTCAATTTTTTAAGCAAGATACATTACCTGGCTGATTAATTTTTGCTAAACCGTGTGCAACTTTGCTCTGTTGCTTCCGGTCTTTGAGTCAACAATTTCTCTGTTGCGCTGTCGAAATTCACTTTCGATGCGCTTAAAGTTCGTCAAAAAACTGTTTGCCACGGTTTAAAAGTTACTGGAAATAATTGACACAACATCTAATCTGATAAGAAGCGACTCAAGTGATTATTGTTATGTGTTGTTTAGCCACGCATAGCACAAGTTCTTTTTATCAACCTTCCGGGTTTTCGGTATTTGCTAATTTCGGTACAAAAKAAATATACCCGCTGTTAAATGCTGACTATTCAAACTTTAATYTTAGCAGATTCTCGATAATGCCTGAAAYATTTTCTCTAGAAAATCGTTAAATAGCCTTAAAGGKCACTGGAAGAATTTCTAGKCGTAAAACTCCAATCGATTTATTACAAATCATTTCCAATTTTCGATTTTGAAACAAGTTTTGTAATGCACATTTAAATATCCACGAATGTCTTCTGCTAAAATTGCATTTAATGATATTTGCAACGAATCAGGATCAGTTCAGATATAACATTTCTTGCCACTTTTTCAATTTCTTCATTAAGTGGCCATGAATTTTTTAATTCATTTTTTAAACAATATGTTTTTATAATACGCTCTGTTAAAACTTTATTCAGACAAGAGATAAATGAGAGCTTTGTTTATATATATCAAACTTGTCTCTATCAGATATTAGGTCTTATAGAATCAAGTATAGTAAAACACTGTAAAATTAATTCTTAGAAACAGTAAAAATACGCAAGGTTTTATACGCAAGGTGAGACTTGGATTTATCTAATTTTAAATCTAGTCCAAACAACTGGCCGTTATTCTGTTAAATTGATATGTGGGACGGTTTTAATCTACATAGAATTCTTTGTTGTTAGCACCGATTCAATTGGCCGATGTCAGAGGCTCTTACCTATAAATGTTGCTCTATTGCTAATTATTGCTTTATGTCATTTTATTTAGGAAGTGGATAAATTCTGAGTGCTTCACGCGATTTGGTTTCTATTTGAAGCCCTATTTGTTATTTGTTCGTCAATCTTTTAGCAAAAATTAAGCACCACAAATAATTTTTCTACAGGGTGGTAAATAAAGAAACGCAAAATATCAGAAAGTTTGAGTTCAACATGCTTCTGGTTGGACCAGAATAAAGTTTTTATGATCTCAACACCAAAAGTTTAAAAAACACTTAAAAAAAAACACACGTTTTACTTTTTTGGCCATATCTTCTATTGATAGAATAGTTTTACAAAATCACTTTTTGGTCTTGCAGCAATAACTTTCTGCTTTTATACCGATTCTAACCGTCTAAAGCTCATGTTGAAGCTAAACTTCATGGGCAACTTAAGACAAAAACTCAATAAAGTGCAACAATTTTATTTAAAAAAGACCCACAGCCGAAGTGGCCCTGAAATAATTTTTAACTAAAGTGAAGTCACTTTCAAATATTTCGTGCGTTCATTTATGCAACCCAGTATATTGATTTTTTTTCTCAAGTCGACCGCGATGTTTCAGCTTTAACATGAGTGTTAGATTTTAGTAATCGGTTGACAAGAAAAAAATTATCACTGCAAGACCGAAAAGTTGACTTTTTTAAGACCACACCCACATGAGATGAGCAAAAAGTTTATCTGTGATAGGTGCCTGTGGTGTTGAGGTACAAAGAAAAACGTTGTTTTGTCCAATTGAGAGCATGTGGAACTTTCATCAATTTTGCATTGTTTCATTTGCCACCCTGTAGAAATTATGATTTTTTGCAAAAACATGCACATGCCGAAAAAGAATTGCAATTCATAACGCTTCAAATCGCTTTCAGCAATTAGAATTTATCCAGTTCGAAAATTAGCTGAAATTTTAACCGTCTATTTTGATGAGCAACTTGTATGTAAAAATATTATGCTTGTTTTTCGTTAAAATATTTAGTACCTGGTTTTATTTAAATTTTTCTATAGCATCTTCTGATGTTTTTTGTCTGTTCAAAATCAAGTGTTTCGACTGTGGGTATTTTAATCGCATCTTTAGAAAATATTACAAATATGGTGAAAAACTGATGTTTTAAGTATGAAATTTAATTTTACAAAAGATTGATAAATTCGTTTTTTAACAAACGTTTTTCTCAAATCTTTCTTTTCCTGTTTAATCAACGTGTCTATAAGAAACTGATATTTTTTTAATTAGTTAACTTAATCTGTGTTTTTTAAACCAAATTATCAATAAGCTATAATCTATCTCAGCTGTTGTGTGTTATAACCATTATTTTCGGTTTTACTTTAGGTCGCTGATCTATAGAAAATATATGCTTCAAGGAATTTTTTCTATGAAAATAATCAATTAGCACCACATTAGTTCAGAGGTTTGAGTTCTGATAATTATAACCTCCCCATGCTAAATTGCTGTGTCGAATGTTTGCTCCACTGTTTATAATCAATGACTTGAATGAAAAAGAAGCAAGAAGAGAACCGATCAACATTTTTCGGTCCCGATACCGTTTCGAATAGACTGGTATGCATCTAAAACAAAAACGCTCCAACTAACCAACAGTGGTACCTGCGGTACCGCATCAGCGAATAGAATAGTACCGCCGATATGCGCTAGTCTGCATGGTTCATCAGCTATAAATAATTTATTAGGTTCCATCGTACCAAAGGTAAAATCGCTTTCTGCTCTAGCCCAGAACGTTCACCTTTAGCCGTTGTAAATATACCTATGTATATTTATTATATAAAGGCTTTGGGGAAATGCGCGAGTTGTCGATTGGTGAAAAGAGGCTGCCCCGAGTACCATTCCTGTTCACTGTAAATTATTTTTTATTTTGTTTCATTTGAACATTTGTTTGCACAAATGGCAGATGTTACATGCTTATGTGAAATGGCCACCATTTGCACTGCATAAGAAATTTAAGCCGGATGGTCGTAGGGGTGTTAACGCTGTAACACATCATGAAGAGGAAAGACAAACAAAACATTATTTACAGACATGATTAAAATAAAAGTAATGAAAATTGTCTATTTAACTTGTTTGTTAAGTGCAACCAAACTAAAGTTGGGTTATTTGAGATATTGTTTCCAATTACATTTGTTATTTATCAAAGCATACGAAAATTGCTGATATCGAATTATTTAAAACGCAAAACGTCGGCCTTACAACACTCCTACACATATACAATTAAGTAACAACTTATATGGCGTCAAGTGTTACTTAATTTTATTTTTTGTATAGTGTCTTACCAAAATTATATGGTTTTTTTTTAAAACGGGCCTTTGAAATATACAAGAAAAGCTTGTTCCACTTCAACTGTTAATAATAATAAAGGAACAACTAATACACACAATTATTATAAGTATTTTTTATTAAACTATTTTCACAAGATCACTTCAAACTGACCAGCTGACTTCTTCCGATCTAGGTAGATTAGATCTCGAGCACGATTCTTCTATCTGTCTTCCTTGAAGCTCTTCTTGCGATGTTGTAACAATGATGGACAACTGACTTAAGTTGGCATGGCCTTTTGACTTTTAATTCAGAGTTCATATTCTCGTTTGGTATTTGTTTCAGCTGATTTAAATGCAGCTTGAGTTTCGGTAGATAGTTGGATGTTGTCTATGTCTGTTAATTAACTGCATTTGACTAAAAAATTAAAAACGTTTGAACAAATTGAGCTAACAATGTGATGTGAATGCAACTGCAAATTTATCAAACGATCCAACAATGTTGAAAAAAAAACAAAGAGGTATATAAAATAGGATATGAGTGAAAAGAATGCGTCTGAACAAATTCCATGCAAATTTTAAAGTACCTAGACGCTAATTAAAAACAATAATTTTTAACATTAAAAATCTTTTCAGAAGCTTTATTGAATCTAACGTGTAGTCTTTCTTTTAACTTTTCTTTATTTTTATTCCGGTATTTAAAATAATTTTATGTCGTAAGTCACTACTAATTACAATCGATTTCTTTAATTCTAATCGGTATTAACGATAATGTAGTTGGAGTAATCACTAAAATAACAAGTTTTTTTATTGAACGTATTTAAACAGTTATCAAGTATATAAAACATATAATTTGATTGTAAGGCGTTGTGGATCTGCAAAAGCCAAATTTTCAAACCCGTGCAAAGTAAAGTTAAGCCCATCATAAGATGTAAAATGCCTACTAAAGATCTATAAAACTTAAGCGAAAAAGGGTGTCGATAACTTGTGAAATATAACATATTATAAAACATTTTAAATAACAGATTACAGTTGCTTTGTTTATAGTTATAATTGAATGACGTAGTTGGTATTTTTAGTATAACAAATAAGTGCGACAAGTTAAAAACTCATCTTAACTGAAATATCTGAATAAAATATATTGTTTCTTTTATGGACGGATTTTTGAAACGTGTTACTTTTCAAGCAAATTTTTGTGCTTTGCTGTTTTGTCTATTGAGAAACTCTTTTTATAATCTATTTATTTAAAAGTCTTTTTAAAATCTATCCCAAATCAATGCAAGAGTTAGAGCAAAATTAATTAATATAAAGATAATGTCAGATTTAGCAAGCAATAGTTCGAGACTTTGTAGTTTTCGTTAAAGTGTTTACGAATAAAATCAGTAAATATTGTCGATAATTTAATGTGATACCTCTAAAAAATTCGAAAAACTTTTGTGCACAGCATTTTTCAAATTTACTTGAATCTTTAAAGTAATTTACAAGGCATGTATGTATTTGCATATATTCGAACTGTCTTTTTTTCGATCACTTTCCCATTTTTTTTTGCTGGTACATGAAACCTAGGCAGTGTACCTACTTAGTTTAATAGATTTTTAATGTTTAAGTCATTTAAATGTTGCGGCATCGAAAATGTATGTTTTCCTCTAGGACAAGCCCAGTGAGGTCAAATCTGGTAGGCGAGCAACCTAATTGATGGCTGCTAAATTTATTCTAATGAAGCCGCAGTAAAAAATCTAAACTTTCAGTCTCAAAGGAACTTCGACTTTTCCTTCCATACTATAAATATTTACCATACTATCAAAATTTACAGTGAGTGTTAGATTGCTAATTGTGTCGAATTTAAAGAGGTTTTTAAGCCTCAAAAGACATACAGCAGTTTTACCTGAACAAATCACAGGATATACTCAAAACATTTGTTCAGTTATCACATCATATTATCTTTCATTGCACTCGGGAACTTTTGTATTGAATATGCGCTGAAAATAAAGTTTCTTATTAATCTGTATTTGGAGTGTCTGATTCTCATAAAATCAAACTGAATTCTTGATTGCATTGAAAATAAAAAATTATATTCTAGATCTTCACATTAAAGTTCTTGACATTAAATCTAATTTGCTCTTGTATACTTTGAATTTGTTTGTCTTCAATTGGAACACCGACATTCAATGAGTATTGCATTGATTAACAATTTTTCTGGGCCTGGGTAACTCAGTGAATTTTTAGTTGGCGCTCAGTTCCGCTGCTGGGAAAATGTTGACGACTTTTTTTACTTGTTTTAGATTTATTTTAAAGGCCATTTAGAATTTTTCAGTTTTGGAAATTTACTTTTTCTTCTAAATGCTCAATTTTCTAGTTTCACTTAAAAATGCTGACAATCTAAAGGTATTTTCCGCGAAAAATCGTCGCTTTGTAAAAAGTTTTGAAATCCCTTTCCAGCTTCGAGTTTGGAACAAAAATTATACAATTTTCTATCGATAAACGAACAAAAGTTTATAACAGATTATTTGGAAATCTAGTCACCTCCAGTGCTCTGAAAACTGTAGAATTTGTAAAAAAATGTGGTTTTTTAGTTTTGACTGAACTTTTTTTGCTTTATTTCCTACTTAAAAACGACCTATTTTGTAGAAATTCACTTAAAAATACTGACGATCTGGAAGACTGTTACGCGAAAAATTACGAAAAAAATGTATAGCATTGTAAAAATGTTATAAAACTTTCTTCAGTGTCGAATTTGGGGCAAAAACAAAACGACATTCTCCCCGATTTTCCCCGAAAATCATTAATGTTTTCTCCAAAACCAATGACACAACTGAAGGTTTTTAATCGAAAACGCAAAAAAGGCTTATTTTCTGATGATTCCCGTCTTTTCAGCCAAAAATTACAAAATTCGCCTCGATCATCGGTTTGCAGGGAACTTTAGAAAACCCATATCAGCTTCGAATTTGGCACAAAAAGCAAATAATTTAATTCCGTTTTTTACCGAAAGTAATTAGCATTATCTTGAAAAAACGACCATAGCAAAAGTTTACAAAAAAATATTTGAGAAATTCACCGCCCTCATCGCTCTGAAGAATTTTAAAGCTCCTTTAAATTTTCAGGTCATTCCAGTTTTAAGAAAGTTTCTATTAAGCAATTCTTTGTACGCAAAAAGCGCATTATTTGTTAGTTTTGCTTAAAATGCTGACAATTTTTAGATATTTTCTGTGAAAAATTACAAGATACATTTTATTGGCTGTCAACACTCGTCTACTCAACCGCTTTGCAAAAATTTTTTAGAAAGCTCGATTTACGGTTACGGTTTACGGAAGTTATGGACAAAACCGTAATAATTATTTTTGGGTGTTTTTCCAAAAATATTTCACCGAACTGAAAACACGAAAGTTTATAATCATTTATTTGGGAAACTCTTGGAAACTGGAGTTTCTTCAATTTTAGGTCAATATTTCTAAACAACACTGTCTCTAAACAGAAAAACCGTGTGTTTCCTAACGTTTTACTGTAAAATATTGGCAAACTGAATCTTTTTTGTAAAAAAATGAAGATTTCGATTTTACAAGAAAACTCGTCGACTTTCTTTTGTTCTGTTGCAGGGAAAATCTACATGACTTTTTTTAGTTGTTTAAACAAAGTAGTTAAATGTTACTTAGAAAAAATGTTGATGACTTTTTTTTTAAGTTGTGAAAATTCCAGTCTCGGGTCTCGTCAAGTTTTAATAAATGAATTATAACTCATTAACCGATGAATTATAACTCAGAGAGCGGCAACAACTCAATAGCGCAACTCTACATAGTGTTACCCAGGCCTAAATTTTTCTTTAACTTTTCTCATGTTAATTTTTTCCTAATTTTGCCACTTTAGGACATGTTTCACTTCTCCTTATTCCTGGCGACTTTGCAAAATCGGACAGAACTAATTTCGATGCACAATCCTGAACTTTCTAGCAACATCTTCCATGTAAATTCACAACTATTTATGTATCCCTCTATACTGATTTATTAGGTTGTCCCAGCTAAAGATATGATCTTTTCTGCGATGGCTCGATAGAAACGATACAACGATAGGCAGTAGGATTTAACTACTTCCTTTTAGCTTGTGAATAAAATTTGAATAATTTCCGAGGAAAATTATTTATCTACTTATTTAGATTAAGTGGGCATGTGTGAAATCGAGAAACTAGTTTCTTGACTAGCGTATCAGACATAGCATGGTGGCAGGTTTTCCGAAAACGATACTTAGTGTTGACATAGTCTTATTGTTCCTAGAGGAAGCGACTGTTTCGTCATGATTAACAAAATGTGTTTAGAAATACGGTAATGATTCCATCCGCAAATTTTCTGCTGTTAAATTTTTAGGGTTGATCGTCAATTAGTTTAAAAAATTCGTCTAGACATTGTCACAACTTTGTATATTGCGCTGTTAATTTTTTCGTTGTAATTTAAATAATTATAGTACATAGCATTTTGAGCAACAATTGCTGTCATTTCAACTTCAAAATAAATATTTAAATTTAAAAGAAAAGAGAAATTATTACTAAGCAAGAAAAAACTGAGTGCTAAAATGCATCATATTAAATGTGAACTTAATAACTGAAGCATGAATGATATTCCCTGTATTATAGAGGGAAGCGAGTGAAAGTAATAAAAAAGTTGATATCCCGTCTGCCGTCCTTAAAGATTTCGTTAACACTCACAATCGTTAGCCGTTCGTATTATTTGGATTTGCTGTATTATATATTTTTTTAATTATTAAATTATCGGTACGATATATTTGTTCATTCATGAATTTGGAATTATGAATCTTTGAATTGATGTTAATTTATTGATTAATTTAATGCAGTCGCATTTCTTCAAGTTTTCCGAAGTACAAATTTGGCATCCACAATTAATTACCCGCACATATAAGCAAAAGTAGAACATTTTAATAAATTATTTGTGTTACCGTTGATTTTCCCGACTGGTTTTTAATGAATCTTTGAAGGTATTATTGTTTGCCGGAATCAGGCAGATACGCCACTGACAAAAGTGACTAGGAAATAGCTGAAGAACCGAGTTAAACTGAAGCAAAGAGATCGTAAAGTCATTATTCTTCAAAAAAACTCTTCACGAATTCTGTTAGTAATTTGGTTCGGCGTGCGTTTTTTTCTTTTTTATCGCTTCTTGACGAGAAATTGATTTCACGTAGATTGTTGTGACTTTTTGATCGTTTTATACATTAAAGCTATAAAATAGGATCGCTCTACGAAGCACGATGGCGGTTTTTTTAAAGAAATTCTTCGTTATTCTAGATTAGCGGAAATGGTATTGAAACGAAATTTATCTGCGTTATTTTATTGGTGCTATTCATAAAAATAGAACCGTTAGTTTAGGCGTTTCTTATTGTCCACGAAGGCAATTTTCAGTAAACTTGAAAGAAAGTGAACAATTCTCGTTTGAGCAATTTTGTTGTTTTTTTCTATTATATTTGTTGAAGCTAAGGTAAAACTTAGAAATAATTAATTATTAACGATTTATTTGTCATAGGTACTATAATGAGAGGATTTTATTAAAATTATAGCTGGCAAAACTGGCAAAAGCAGGCTTTGGTCTCTAAGTAATAAATATTTTTTGGCACAATTTTGACCAACTGGCTTTATTTTTGCGATTTGATGAATCACTCTGTATAACAAAAACCTATATTTAATATCAACTCTTTCCAAAATCCGTCATAATAATACAGTACTCACAGTTTAACACTTTTTGCAAATATTGTTGTTCGTATTAATGTAGAAAGTTTATGTCTTGAACCATTTGTTATTTGTCCTATTGAGTTATAATTTTCACTTCTCTTTATTATCGCAGTAACAAAAACAGTAAAATGTACTCATTGCTCATTCATTGTGGATGCATTTGCACATGTGCATGTACAATTAATGCAGCGTTATACCTTAAGCGTATGGTACCGTAATTCAACTCTGAAAATAGACGTTTCCATTGTAATCGAAAAATAACATTTTTTATTGCTTTATTGTTAAGCGTTGCCTTTTCCAATTTAAAACAATAAAAATCAACGATATTATTTGTTTATCTGCTATTAACATTTTTAGTGGCTTTGTTGAATTTCAAAGTATAATCCGTCTATGTGTAGCTGCTCCATTATTCATGTCTCCAGTTTGGTACCTCAGTGTAACACACTTTTATCATGGTTTTTATTTGTTAATCCCTGATTTATTATAGCATTATTTGCGGGAACTGTTTCAAGGAAATTATTTAAATGTTTGCTGTTTAAGTAATGCTAAAGCAATTACATTCCTTTAAAACCCGTGAAAATGCAGTAGCGTTGTAAATGAAAATCCTATGTTCTTTCGCCCATTTTTAGATTTTGGCGATATTTATCTCTAAAGTATGTCTACGTAAAATAGAACAGTTGTTCTCAATTCGCATATGCTACTTATTCATTAGTGAACATGAGACAATATTATCCTAATAGAATTCTGGAAATTAAGTCCGATTTGCCGAAGGTTTAGGAACAATTCCTGGAAATTACTGGTTGCTGTTGCAAAACATATGAGATACAAAAACTGATATTATTAAATAATGAAACGGGTGAAGCTAAATTAGATTTTGTAGCTGAACCAATTGCGTTAGCAATTTTTGATGGAAAATATTGAGCCTGCCACGTTTTTGCCCATTTTACCGCTACTAATCACACATTCGAAGTGAATGCAATTGAAGGAATCTGCTTCAATTATAAGCATAACATATCTTCCTTACATAACTATTATTTGTTTCAATCTTATTTTTTGCAAAGTTGTGAACAAAAATTAACGGCTAAATAACAATTACATTATGAACGATACTCTCTAAAATTTTTGAACAAAATTTGTCAACTAAGTATTTTTGCGTATTGTATTGTATTGTTAAAAAACTATATCGATGTTTGACGCAACGCACGCATTAAGTAGTGTGAACAAATAATAGTTTAATTGTTTTTGAAATCGCTGTTATGGTATTGGAATGGAATTCAGTAAAAGTTAATTAATTAATTCGTAATAATACTAATAATAATATTTAATATGCGTTAAATCGGTCTTAATCCGTATGGGAAAATATATGTAGAAAGATACATTCTTACAAAAATATAATTTTTGGTAATCAGCTCATCTAATAAGCTGCGATTTTGGATCTCAACTCCTGAAGAATCTTAATATCCCGTGGAAGTTAAAGTATCGCATATCGGGTGGGTGCAACACAATGCTCTATCCAGAAAATGTTGAAATCCATCTTTTGTAATTGTATGTATTTAATTCATGTAGATAATAATATAAAAGTTCGGTCTCCAGACATGTCCAATAGAACATCCCCATATACCGATATCAAACTTTCAAAAACATTTTCTGGTGAAAAAGCATTGAGTTACATGAGCTCATCTTCATTCAGTCAGTTCAGTTCAAGTCCCAATTGCATCATCAGATTCTACGCGGTTGGTAAATACGTTGCTAAAAACATAAATATTATATTCTGCATGACTTGTTTGTACCAGTTTTTTTGCCCTACTATTGACGCCCACTGTAACACAGCCAAAATAAATTAATTTTTCAAACTTCGACTAGTCGGGCTATCTAAATGAATATCATTTCCTGTTGGACAGAGAAAATCGAACCAGCACGCCAATGAGCAGTGGTTTGAAAACCCGGCCATTGCGTGTCTAATGAATTTGTAATTACAGTTTAGAAACCGGTAAATAATATTTTCCCAGCTTTAATTCCAGTACCACCAGTAATTTTACTCGTTTTCGACACCGAGCAACAATGTTAAAAATAAAACTGTGCTTCGTATTGTGTCAATAAAAAAATTAATAGGAATAGAATCTTTTCAGGTACTGGCACGGGTATTATTCATGGTCTGACTTGCGACAGATACTTACTTGTAAACCAATTGGTAATTGCTTTTGAAAGTAATCGAGCGAGTTGTAGTACAGTTTTCATTTATAGTTATAGCATTGAATAAGATCAGTAAGGAAGAATATTGATCGAATGGCCAATTTTTGAGCATTTTATTGGACATTTTAATGGCTATTAACTCTGCTAGAAAATTCAGCAAACTTTATCGCTAATCGTTTTTATTTGTGACAAAGTTAATGTAGGAAACCAAATTTGGATATTTTTTACGAGCTTCAGGCTAAAATTTGATTTTTAATATTTGGCCCCCACAACCGAATAATATTACATAACGGCAATTTATTAATACATTTTTGTTGTTATGTTGTATGTTACAATAAAGCACAGGACCCACTTTTACTTTCTGTTTTAATAAAACTCACGAATCTATAGCATACACTGAGACTAGATTGGTCACGTTGATATGTTGGATTTATTTTGAATTTTTATCATAAATTTGGCAAATCTTAAATGGAGATTTCAAGTTGGCCGTGAGTTGTATGTCTAATCCACGACATATGTAAGTCTCTCACAGGTAATATATTGAAATACATTCGGCAGATTTTTGGCTTTTTATCCCTAAGTCGCCAACCTTTTTAGGACAACTGAGAAGTTTCATTTGCGTACTTTTTAGTAGATGCCAGCAGTAAAGCATTTGGGCTGGTAAAAAGTCAATTTTGTTTATGGGTCTAATTTATGAAATTCGAAAACAAATTTTATATTCAAAATTAGGATCTTCGTACTCTTATTTTTAAGTCGCAGTTGCAAACCTCAGTCAGATTGTGGCTGGGTAAGGTGTTTCTTTCGTAAGGACAGTAATTACTATTTAAGAGAAAAACAAACATCGACCTCAAAGTCGGATGATATGGAATTAACTATTCTGTTCCAATAAAATACGTTTCATACCGTTCCTAGCAATACTATCAAGACCATTGATTTTAACGTTTCAGTCTTAAAAAAGACCATCATCAGGATAGGCTCTTGGCGAATGGTTCAAAAATAGTTTGATGAAACCATTAATTCCAAAGTCAATTTCGCTGAAACCTCAACAGGCCAAAACTTGAATTGGAACTGGTTATATAAAAATAACATTTCTAATATATTTTAAAATTATTTAATAATTTAGATTCAATAAATCAGCCTTATTTCGCTACGATTATAAACGCTTAAATAATGCATTGATGATATTTTCTCATGACAAGCTAGCTTGCGGATATATTTTGAACACTTGAAAAAATGAAGACAGTTAAATCCCGATAATAAGGCGGCTCTTTGGTATTTATTTTGGTTTTGCAATTCAGCAATTCTACTGGTTAACCAGAACAACCACCAGAATAACTCTTTTTTTCGTATCAAATTTATGAAAATCTAATCGCATTTTAATTTGCGTTCAAACGACACCGTTAATATTTTCTAGACACTTTTGAGAAATTTCTAAAATACAAGATTCCGATGAGTCAAGTAGTAGCAGCAGATCTTTTATAGATTTGATCAGATCTCGTATAAATTGTTACGTATGCCTTTTTTCGAGTGAATACGTTTTTATTAACAATTATTAATTTTAGACCGATTTCGCTTCATTTTTCACACATCGGGTTAAAAACAATCCAAATATCTATTTTCTTTTGTTTTGATTGAAAGACTTTTATAATTAAATACACAGGGTTTCCACCGATGTTTTTGAGATACTTTGTGTCTGAATTACAAGGATAATTTTTACAAGATATAGGATTATGTGGACACGTTAACAGGTCACTATGAGACTACATTTTTTTCAAAGAAACATTGAAACATACCAAGCGTTTTCTGAGAAAACTTTACCTTTACTATTTGAGCGTAGTTCAAAAGTCAAAAGGACGATGTTCTTTTTACATGGAGGTTCACGGACCCAGTTTGGAAAAGTTATCACTAATTTCGTTAGTTAAAATTATTGAATTCTATGGATAGGTCGTGGTGGTTCCATTTTATGACCACTGTGATTTTCAGACCTTAACTTGTTTGACTTTTTTTATGTAAGGACATGTGAAAACACCTTGTTGTTATCCTTTGGGAAAGCGTTTGATGAACTGAAAAACAACAAACGTATTGAATTATGCATTGAACTAAGCGATGAGCACATTGACCAGGATTAATAATTATTATACTGTACTGTCACTATGCTTTTATTAAAATCATTTTGTTATTTTACTAACACGACTTAAATTCACGACGCTAACGCTAAATTAAAATGATGCTCTGGTGTGTAATTAATTAGTGACCGTGATGATAATCAGTTAAAGACACCTATTTAGGTTTGTGGGTTTTTCGGTCAATAGATGGTGGCAAAAACAAAACACTATTTTTTCATTGGCCTAGGAATAGGACTTTTACTGCTAAATTGAAAATTTTCGATATTTTATGAACCGTTGAGAATACAAGAAAAGCGAAAATAATAATTTTTGCTTAAAATTGGCCATTTGATTCATTTACAAAGTATCTTAAATACGTTGGCGGACATCATGTATAACATTTACTTGCATTGTTATCTCCATACGACTTGATCAGAAATTTAAAGCGGAATTTTTAAACCCATTATTATTATTGTACTTTTTTAAAAATAATCTTCCACAAAATTAGCTGAAAATTTTCGCATTTACATTAGCAATGTTTCGGTTTTTTTCCTAATTGTTTATTTATAATGTAACTATCAAATTAACTAAGAACAATGTATATTCTTTCAAATATCGAAATCATTACACGCGTAGCAACTTTACGTCCCAGTTAATCGAGTTAATCGATAATATAAATCAATTTGGCTCATTTTGTATACAATTTTAGTATAAATCTTAATAAATTTTATGTTACTTACAAAAGTCTTTTAGAGGGTTTGCATGGGATTAAACTAAAATCCAGGTGTTATTGATGATAACAAAAGTTGTTATTAAGTTCAAATCAAATTTGACTGACATAAACACAAGAAGGATAAATTTGCGAGATCTTTTTTCTTCTGACCTGAAAAAATAAAAAAACTTGAAATAAACGGTCTCAAAAGCCGAGAGAAATTTTTGTTACTACATAATCATCATATCATCTATGCACAAAATTAACAATCTATCAGATGCACTGAGTCAATTTGGTATTATTGGAAAATGATATGAGGAGGCATGAAAATAGTTCATTCATTGAGAGCTATCAGTCGAAGTCGGGGGCTTTACAGTTAAATAATAGCTATAACCATGTCAATAAAAAATAACAGAATCTTTTTTGGGGTAAAACTGCTCAATTATTCATATCTAAATACGGTAATGAGAATGGGAGATTTTCTATACTGCCCAAGTTAACAGTAAAATAACAGACATGTGAAATCATGAAAATTCAAGAGCAATCGATTCATTTGCTATCGTACTTGGAAAGTGCTTTATTATCGATTACATTATTATATTTACTACGAACCATAACAGTTGTGAATAATTGCATGGTTACTGCTTACCCCATGCTACTTTAAGCCAAAGCTTATTACTCATATAAGTAGAAACTGCTTACATCAGATAACAAAATATTGTCTTATATTGTTGGCTATATTGTCAGTTTCTAATTGGTTTTATTTGTAGTATATAATTCACAAAAATAATAATTTCAAAACACTCACTGAAAAGTTGTTGAGTTTTGTAAGCAAATCGGTTATTTTTAGAAGGCCAATTCAAGTTAAACCTCATAGACTGATGACTCACATTTGAGTGGAAAATGAATATTGAAATTGATATATTGGTACTCAACAATAATGTGTTATACAGCTCTCAATATAGAACAATATAGTTTTTTCATGTTAATGTAATTTTTCATGTTAATGATGATTTAAAAATCAGCGATAGTTCCGATTCAAAAATCAGCAATAGTCTCTCCCTTAAACAGGTGTTAAATTATATGCAATTAATTGAAAGAACAATTTTTTGTGAATATTTGGATCATTGAAATACTAACCATTTAATTCAATTCAAGTTGAACCTGCAACTTAAACGATTTATAATTATGAAATTGAATGAGCTTTCTAACGGTGATGATTATTGATTATTTTTAAGTAACAAACAAAAATTAATATGATTTTAATGAAGGTGATTCAATTTCATATAAGATAAACTTTCAACAGTCACTTTAATATTTGAACTGACATATTTAATATGAAAATCCATTATGGACTGAAAATTATCGTGTTTAAAAAAAAAATTTGAAAAGTATGATATCGCTTTCACCACAGACAAAACAAATTAGCCTTGATATTAAAAAAACGGACCAATTTTATTTATAAAATCCAATAGTTCAAACTAGAACAATTAATGCATGGTTTAAAGGTCTTAAACTGTAATAAAAATGCAATTGTTATTATCGATGAATTTTAGCACAGGTGTGGTATCAATGGAAACAATGGAGATAATCCTTCTTGGTGATCTATAAATATAAAGTGATTCACAGTTCAAACCTTTTGGAGATAACATAATATGCAATCAAAAACTTCTCAATTTTTGTAATATGCTTGTTTATTGATCGTTTTGAAAAATCTTTTTGCGTTGAAAATTTGCATTTTCGGGAATAAAATAAATGTCTATCATAAATTAATAATAATCATGCGTATAACTAATAAACTTTGTTACTTTTCACTAATACAGTATCAACATTTTCGCTTCATGTTTAATTTCAATCTTAGACACAAGCCCGCTTTTCAGAAAAACTCGAAGTACAACGTTAATTATGCAACAGTTAATAAGCGTTTTTAAGTTTTACAAATTTTAAGATTCAAAAAACCCAGTTGAAATAGTGTATATTCCATAAATTGAAATTTATGATGAATGTCTTGTTTGCCTAAACAAGAATAATTTTCTAATAACAAAATTGACTTTTAATGGGTCATTTTGCTTTCATTCAGCTGACTTCATTTATGACTCTAAACACATGTAGTATAAATATGCAGTCTGCCTTTGTAAATGAGAATCATATGGGAAACTTGATTATTATGATTTTCAGGAAAAAAATGTTCTCTACAAAAAGTTCTGCATGGTTAAAAACCTAAAACGCCACTATTAAATATTAAATTTTTTTACGCGTATACGAGGTTTGTCAAAAAATATGAATTTTGTCCAGGAATAAAGTAGTTTTGCTAATATCGAAAATTCTTAATAACAAAGTTGATCAGAACTGAAAACTAAATTTTAATATGCAATTAAACATTTGCAATGAAAACAGTTTTTCGTTTTTGAATCATATACGAGTATCTAAAACCAATTCAAATTTAACTGTAGAACTTGAAATCTAAGATGCTTTTCGTTTGAAAACAATAACACTTAATTAGTTAACTAGATACTCATAAAATAATTGAAAATTAAATAATAATATAGAACAATTAGCTTTAAATTAATTAAAAAAACTGTTTTTTTATAGCAGATATGTATAATTTTATATTCAAACGTGATTTTTAGTTCTGACCAACTTTTTTTAATAACAATTTTCGATTTGTCAAACATATAGGCACAACTATACTATTATCATTACTCTTGGGGAAGGGAAAAACTTCTTTTTTGCTTGAAAAAATTAATATTAAGTAATGCCATTTTAGGTTTTAGTCCACGCCCATCTTTTTACGAAGAGTATTTTTATATTTTTAATAATAAAAGTTTTTCCATATGGTTCCAACTTACGGAGACATAGTATATAACATCTATATTCACAATGGCAACATTTAAGTGTAAAATAATTCCAGACACTGCTTGGAACATGATCAATTAAATCACTATAAATAATCAAACATTCGGAAATAATTCTAAAAATTGCTTTTAGATTAGGGAAAATTGCCTCGCCTACGACTCGTGTTTCGAACTTTGTGCTCGTGTAGTAATAGCTGTTATTATCCACTCGATAAGTAATATAATATGTATTTACTGTCTAGGAATAAAAGTCCGCAACAACTGCAGTGATTTCTAATCATTGATAAACTATGGGCAAAACCTATTCAGGTGCAACTGTTATCGATTGTTAACAAACGGTGATTTCAGTTATTTTTCTATAACAATGATCATATTGTTTAAGGAGAAAAAATATGATTCACAATTGAAATCAGATTAATCTCACGAATGTGTATTTTATTTAAATTAGGATTTTGGACTTTATCAACCATTTATACTAAAAAATTAAATTAACTAAAAACTTAAACTAAAGGCTAACTAAAAGTGTCATTATAAGGGATTATTTATGTAATGCTTGCACCTGCACCGAAAAGCACACGTTTAATATAAATATATAATTTAATATAATATAAAATTCTGCAAAATTTTTCATCTAATTAAAATCGYTTGTTACGCCATAGTTCAAAGAAATTCGTAGGTGAATGTACGCTCGAGTTTACGAGTTTTTCTGAGGACAAGTTAATTGCTACTGACATTTACATGGCAATTTCGTTTCTTTATTGCAATTTTTCCAAATGTTGTATGTTCTTGGTAGTGTTGCGTAAGTGGAAAAGAGTCACTGACATGCAAAAGCAGGGGCCTAACTGGCACTTATTTCATACAACTCCGTTTTGTTCTATTCGGGTCTACATGGTCATATAATTATGCTCGTTTCTGTACTATGTATGTTGTTTCTTTTAATAAAAATGCACTGAAGGATTGATGTCGAATTATGTCTGTAGACATGCATATAATGCACAGCGAATTTCTTTTTTTGCCTGCTTTTCTTGATAAGACAAAAATATTTTATCAAAATGTTGCTATAAAACTACCGGGTTAGTGATACCTACAATGTGGGGCAGAAGTAACCAGAGATTCGATTATTGAATAACAGATTGTTAAGATAGGATAAAATTAACTTGTGTCGGGAAATGCTTCTTAATGGAAAATGATTGTAAAATTATCACCAAGGAGCCCAAATCGTCATTTAATAACTGCAAAATAATATCGCTTCGACAGCTCGTTTTAAAACACTTAAAGTATGATATAATTTTTTAATTATTTAAAGTATAATGTAATTCTTCCCAAGTAACGAAGACTCGTATGAAAAACTGGAAATTTGCTGGAAACCTTGCTATTTCAGGCAGGTTAATCAAAAAGAAAACAATGTAATAGCACAGAACTATAGAAATAAAAAGTGTATTTTTGGAATCTTATGTTACTTCTTTGTTTTTTGTCTAAATTAGACCATCACAGATATGTCAACGACACAATATTTAATTTTTCCCAGCATTTCCTTTGAAAGAAATAGGATGAAGAAGAAGCAAGCAATAATTAGATAATTATATCAACCATTAGTTCATTACTAAGTGTGTGCGTCGATTCTTCATTATCTCAATAAGCTTGACAGTCACCTTTTGCGTTACATCACTTTGTTGAGATAATTTTTAGGGCTTTATAACTTTATATAATTTTGACTTGAAACATTTGGTTACAGGAATTAATTCAGCTATTAATTAAATGGCGCATTTTTTGCATTAAATTTTTCTCGATTAGTTTTACCCTGTGTAGTATGTTGTATGAAAGCAAGAATTGAGTATGTTTTTAACGAAGCGTTTCTATGTGACTTCGGCTTAGAAAATGATAAAACTTCTTTATTTTAATTCGAAGATTTTTATTTCCTAGATCTCCTCTAGGAAATAGTCATAATCTGCAAATAGCAAGTGTTAGGTCTCTTTTTCAGATCTCTTCTGCTCGGTTTGACGTCGAGAGCTTTCGGTGTTGAGTGTACCGTACCTAGTTAAATGGTCAAATATAGGAACTTGCTAGGGGTCATGAATCATAATTTAAAATTTTTTATTTTTTCTGCTATAGGCTCATATGATTTGTTGAAACTTGTTGATTACTTTTAACTGGAGTATTTTTTAAATGTTTCCACGTACAATTTTCTGTTGCTTCAATGGCTACTAGTTGTTCTAGATTTGCATGCTATTGTCACATTTTTCTCTAATCATTAGTTTTTTAAACGGTTTATTACTTTATGTAACCCATTTTTATTTTAAGCGATTTTGTCTAGTTGCATTCTACTTTGATTCGTTTTTTGAAACATCTGCTTTTGCATAACTTTCAGACATTAACTTTCTCTTATTTATTCTGGAATTTTGACTACTGGCTAGCTTATCGATGTTTGGTTATTCCTAGATCTACTTTCAGAATTTTGTGAATTTTTCAACAAAAATTCGTTGCCCCCATCCAGTAGTATTTCCCAATTGTTTTTACCCAACTGTTTTTTATTTGTTATTCTTAACAGTTGTACTACCTTTAAAGATTCTCCTTGTCAGAGATAAGTAGGCTCTGGGGAAAGATCAAATATGTTCCTCTTTCCCGTAACAAATATACTCGATAATTTTAATTAGGATGCGAGGAAGAACTATACTTTATTTTATTATCTCATAAAAATCGAATTAAAATATTTAACCGTTAACAATATGCCAAATGTACATTAAATCAAAATGGCATAATATTTTTATTAAATACAAATAAATCCATTTACCAAGGTATAATTGTATGGTATTGAGCCACCTTCTTCACGCTTTTACTTTTTAATGCTCTTCAGAGTATTGTTAATTGTAAGTCGTTAGTCATTCTACGGAGAATGAAAAGATTGCCGTCTCACCGTGCAGTTTTATGAACATTAACTTCCTTTAAGTTGATTTTTGCGCGTTTCACTTACTGTAATTAAGAACCGTAAAATTTCGGTTTCACTAAAGCATTGTTAATTTGCCTTCAATTAATTAATTCAAAGGCGGCTTCAAAAGGATGGTCGTAGGACACATGTGATGAATATTAAATTTGGGAATATTTTTTTACTGATTTTTTTAAGAAGTTACTTGAAGGTATTTTTTTATTCAAAATGAAAAGGGTACATTTTTACAAACGGAACTCTTATCATTAATAAAAACTTGCTCGCAAAATATGAAATAATAATTCAATAATCTATGACTAATCTTAATAGCATACCTGGACATATTTAAATGGGAAATCAACCGAAACAACCTTCAGCCTATAATTTTATGACGTTCAACCAGCCCATTTAGCCAAATATGATTTGTATACCGATGGTTTCAAAAGAAAATGTATACATCTTATGCGTTCTTGATCAACAAGCCGGTTGTACATCTAAGATAAAGCAGATAACTGCACATGTTCGACAAACAATTTGCTTTCTTGATAACTCTCCGATTTCACAACACCTAGTAAAGAGGATTTAACCTTTTTATTTTATTTTTGTATTTTTAATAGTTTTTGTTGTATGACTGGCTATACAATCAAATGTTTATTATGAACTTAGTGTTACCCAAAGATGGAAGATGGATGTATTTATGAAACTTTCAGGTCGAATACCTGAAAAACATTTAAAAAAATAAGTCCATCTTATGAAGTCAGTTGGCATTTTTTGGCCCCACATGCTGATTGGCGTTAAGACACATTTTATGAATTTTTCCCATACTGGCCATTTTCTATAATATTGACTCATTTTTTGTAACAACAATCAGGCAATAAGGATGTATCAGGCACAAAAAAGTGAAAGTAGTTAGATCAAAAGTAATTCGAAACCTAAAAAACAAATTTTTCACAAAACTTCAAACGCATTTTTTATTCAGGTGTACTTTATTTTAAAGTATTTGTTATGTTTTTTTTTCTGTCAAAATTTTATTTGCCGTTTGTTGTGGTCAATGTATTTCAATCCCCATAATTAGCAAAGCATTTTGTTAAATTGTTTTTGTGAGACTGATTGGCAATATACTTAGCTCTAAGGAAACCAAAACATTACAACCTTATTATCAAATTATCTATAAATAATCTCCAGTTTTTTCAGCATCGATAGTACTTGATCATCAATTAATTAACATGTGGATAGTGCAATTTTTTCACTATTTTTATTAAATCCAGAATTTCACCTTAAATAATGTTGTTTAAAATATTGGCAATTCCATTGAATGATTTAATTGGTTTAATTGGTTTAATTTAATATTGGGACGCTTTTCTCGTCACTGTTCATGATCGGATTTCTTGAATTTGCGTGCGAATTGGCCTCGAAGTGACGCATAGTTCAAAATGTATGATGAATTTTGGCACAAAGACTAACTTTACTTCCTATTTGCAAATTATCAAGTTTCGTTTGTTAACTGAAAGCAAAATAATTTTTCTATTGGATCCTTAAGTGTTTTATCTGTCCTGCAACCCTTCTCATGTTATTAGAAAACATATATTTTGACTTTGAAGCACGGTTTGGCCTCAAATCTTCAATCTTCCTCTTTGATGAAACCATCTTCCCCGGGGATGGCACCGAAAGAACACGGGACTTGAAATAACCCGTGAATTCTTCTAGTGCCATTCGCAGGTCGATGAAAAAATCTGGAGTCGAGTTTTCTGCTAAAGTAAGCCTAGATGTGTATAATATAATTTTCTGCCATATAATCAAATAACAATCATGCAATTCGAGGAGTTCGTATACAATGCCTCTATGCTCAATTACTGAATTTAATTATATTTTATTATATCAACGGTGCTAGTGAATATCTTGATGTATGAAGGTGCATTGGCCAAGATTTGCAACAAAGTAATACTAATATATCTTTATAACGGAATTAAGTGTTGGCTGGCAATGTGTATTCAAAACGATAAATCATAATTAACATAATTATTGCCAACTAATACGCTGCATGACTTGTATTCTGTTTTCAAAAAGAAATAGCAAAGAACAACTATTTACATTTTTCAATCTCAATTAGATGATTGCAAGTAGGTATGTATTTCCATTAATCCATTGCAAATTCAGTAAATTATTAAAACAATGCAGGGGCAGTAAAAACCTCAAGAGATTCAAGAAAAAACAGAAAACTGGCCAAAGGTTTTTCTTATGACTAACAATAAGTTATTTGACGGTATTTCTGTTCACTCTTTTTAAATGGAGTAATTAATAAATTTTTCAATTTTTAGTTTGGCTCACGTTGTAAATAATGAGCGATTAACCAAAAAAATGACAATATATATAAATTATTAATTGAAACATAAATAAACCAGTAATTGGCTCTTCAAATGTGCTTTTTTCTCATCTTACTAGATTTGCAATTTTTCGTTAATTAAAAGCCCGAAGAAATGTTTGAGGTATAGCAAATTGATAGGGTTTAGGTAGGTATGTATATTCGAAAAGGAATTGACCATTTAAATGACCAATATCTCCTTAGCAGATCAAGGTACTTAAATTTAATGTTCAATGTGTATCAACACCGGTAATTTCCTGTAAACCATTTCGAAATAATGTTGCAGTTTTCTTACTGATTGCCCACTTTCGATAGATTGAATCGAACGGAAATGAAATACCGAAGCGTCCCAATTAAGGGACTGAATTGAAAACGAACGAGAATATAACGAAATCGTTACGATAATAATGCCAAATTAAGTTACAAGTATATTTGTGTTTTTATTGGCTTATTTGGATCTTGCTTAACTATAAATAACACACAAATTGACATGTTTTTTTAAAGCGCTTGTTTTACTTTACTAATGGTTTTCATCAATTCATTTTGCTTCATAGATTATTAAATCCTTTTAAATTATATTAATAACTTCTTGCATTATTAGTAACATAAATGGAGGGACTATTTAAATATTCATTTTATATGTTTCTCAATTGGCTACCGATTGATTTGAAATTTTTACAAATTGTTGTAATTCTTAGTTATCAATTTGTTTGCTTGTTGCAAGACTTGTTGATGTTTATTTGCCTTGAAAAACCACAATGATTAAAAAACTCACCATTTGCTTGTCATTGAAGTGATTCTCTCTAGACGACAGTCTTTAGGCTTGAGCTCGAAATATTTCAACTACCTACCTCAAATTAATCTTGTTGCGCCTCAACGGTAGTTTCAAGTGTTTCTGTAACAGAAAAAATTGTCAACTTGCAGGAAACTCGAAGAAATGCTTTTACCATAAAAAAATGAAACAAAAGTGGAGAAAGCAGTACCTCAATAAAAAAAATAAAGTAAAGCATGTGCGTATCTGCTTTCAATTGCTTTGAAGTGACAAGCATTTTTATTTACAATCAGATCTGCTTAATTTTGTTGAATTTAATTGAAAAAAGTACTTATGTGTTGATATGTTCTTTGAGTAAATGCGAAAATGCTGAAGAATGACGTTCAGGTTAGAACAGTTAAAACAGTGGGACCTTTTAGGGTTGAAATACGAAAGAATGATTGAAAAAGTGTAAGCGTGTGATGTTTAAACAGAAAAAACAATAGATCACGAACAGTCTCCGTTTGCCTCTAGCTTTTGTAAAATTCTCTAAGTTGTACAATTCTGGTAGCCCTAAAATGTTTGCTTTATTTTCTTCCTTTGGTATCATTTTATGATATATATTTCAAAAAGATCGAAATAAGCAACCAATTGAAACTTTCAAAATAGGATGTGAGCGGATTATTAATTTATCATAAAAACTTGATATAACTATGAGTCAAGGATTGCGTCCTGAGGAACGTAAGAACTAACTTAAACGGTCAATTCCAATTCAGCCGCTCGTTTGAAGGTGAAATGTTTCAAAAATAAGTCATACCGCTTCTATTTTAGTTTATCTAATCAGTTTATTAGCACTTTTTTCCTGACTTTAGTAGTGTGGTGGGCACGTGGCTTGAAAATAGAGAATTATTTTCATTTGAACTGTACCTACATTCAAAAGAAAACCAATATTCTATTTATTATAAGAAACTATTTAAACAAATTACGCAGTAATTATTTGGATCAGTTTTTAACATCAATAAAAGCGCTATTATAGTATTAGTGAGATATAAAAGTCAATCGTGATAAATATGAAAAAAGTTTTATCTATAGACTCAAGGGGAAAGTGAAAGCTTATTTAGTGCTTCTGAATTGAAATAATCAAATAATGCAGTTTGGTTATGCAGAATCTTGCATTAGAGAATGGTACTAGTATGATACTACTATTCACTACTATATACTACACTACAGAATGATACTACTATAAGAAAGGTAGCTGTAGTCACAGCACATTTTTGTCCTTCATTTTCAAAATTCCCGAGCTTAATTTGAGGCAATTGCGGGTTTTGAGGCATTTGATAAAATAATTGGAACATAACTGATACACTTATTCATTAAGTCTTAATATATTTTGCATATTTGCGTTTTTGGAAGTGCAAGATTAGCAAGCATTGAACTTTTTAAATTCTTAATGTGGAATAGAAATAGAATACAGGTGGGTAAAATTTGCTTCGTAACTAGTATCTTTCTTTTTGTAACAAAGCTACGTGGATACTATCTTTATTTACAATTCTCAAAACTTTATCAACTAAAAACGCAATACTCTGTACACGAAACCATCGAGTTTCTCCAACAGGATTTAATTAGATGTATTGTTGCCTACTTCTATTCAACAATAGAGTTATTGGGAACCTGTTTATGTATACATGATTATGCTCATTAAATCCGGAGCAATTATTAGCAGGAAATCATGAGAAAAGTTTTCCTTCCTTCTTACCAGCGCGTATAGAAATTACATGTAAATTGACTGTCTGTTAAGTTGTTGCTGAATAAATTTATAATTTTAATATAAGAGCTATTATTCCTCATCGCGCTAAACTGTTTTGTGACTGAAAATAATTTAGCCTTTTTACAAAATACTTTGTGAAAGTCTTGAATAGGCCGTCTGGCCCAAACTTAGTATCAAGGATTGATTTATTAAGTAAGTTTATTTATATTATAAAGATTGTTTGCATTTGCATAATGTTTCTATGATAATGATAATTGTGCTTTTGGAATGTTGGCTTATTAGACATAAGTAAAAAATCACTTAACAAATTTAAGTTTTACATTCTAGAAGCGGGAATGTCAATTCTTCATCAATTTCGATTTGCGAAAGGTCTTTAATCCAAAATCGGAATATTTGAGATATAGCAAAGTATATTCATAACACATGTATACATGGTGACTAGAACTCAAACGTACTTTTTCGAAGTGTTACTTAATACCTACATTTGATTTGTTATTGATTTCACCAAAATAATTTTCGTCAGAAATTTAAACTTTTTTCTTTTCTTTTTTTCCTTTTCTTTTTTGAAGACCTTGGTTGTTTTTCTACCTTAACCAGAACCAGATATTATTAATACATCTTAGGCTCATAGATAAAATACATCGCAACTATTAAGAACTATAAAAAAACGCACGTCAGCCAATTAGAATTATGGATTGGTCATATGGAAATATTATTAATAAAATCGGACTGGGCACTGTTAGATAAACTAATTTTTGTCACTTCTTTAAAATTTATCACCAAACTAAGATAGGAAACTTAAAGCTACCTTTACTTTGTGTCCCAAAGAAAAACAAATATTCAATTCCACGACTTTACTTAAAAATTACTTAAAAATATACCTATACACTTTTAATGAGAAGCTAATAGTTTTAATTTTTTGCACAATTTTCCATGCATACCTAGTAATTAATAGTGAAGCGAATATAAACTTAATAACTAAATCGTTCTTGCCTTTTGCTTATCATCGTGTTTAGGCATGATATTTAAATATCATTTTGCCTAGTTTGCAAAAAATACGTTACAAAAAAGTTCATATGAGTTCAATTCAAATCATCTCCAGGATGTAAAGGAGTAAACAATTCAAATAGAAATTTTTGAACGGTTCCTGTAACGAAGACTGCAAAGTTAGTTTAGGTGAAAGCATGAGTACTCGAATTTAAATTAAGTATTTTTAACATCAAAATATATTTTATATAGAATACTTTTTGAAACTGTTTTTTTGTCAAAGTTTGTTTAAGTCCATTTTGCAAGGTTTTTAAATCAATTGAAGTGAATCATGTACAAGGAAGATAACTCGAGTCAAGGTATAAATTATTGCCTGCAGCTAGAAAAGTTGTACTTTAAAGCGTTTAAATGTACATAATGCCAAGGCAAAATCACATACCTACTAACGGATTTTTTAAATTTCGCCAGCAGTAAAAGTATATCAGATGACCATTAAAGCTTGGCTTAATGCTATTTAAAAACTTCAAACTGCGAAATTTCATTCATTGCGTTGAGAAAATGGAAGCTCATATTGACAGTAGATCTAAGATTTTAAGTTTGCTTTGTGCACAGTAGCAGCTGCATCATTTAATTTTCGAAAATCACCGCAAAATACCTACATTTATATTTCACCCAACATGTATCAAGAAATATGAGAAACCTCCCTAACTCTGCTGGTATTATTTTATCTAATACATCCTTAGATGAATGAATGTGAAAATATTGGGATCAATTTTATGGTGCTTTCATTTTCTTAGGTAGATAATGAAGTACCTACTGTTCAAATATTTGATTAATTTTTTGGTCGACTTTATGTTGAGTTTCGGACAAGTAATATTCAAGCAACAATCTTGGACGCACCAACATCACACTCATTCATATTGCACTTGAACTGCAATCGCTTCTAATCAAACTACAAATAATATTTTGTTGACGAATGAGTTCCGAACTTTCAAATAGCAAAAGTACCGGCATTCGAGAATCGTTTATCCAGTTAATAGGTACATACAACATTGAAAAAAATTAGTTTCACTTCCGTATCCAGCAATTATCAAAATCGAATCATCCTGCCCTAAATAGATGACTGATTTATTAGCTTAAGTACTAGGCAGCGTGTTATGGGGTTTTGTGAACTTAAAAGTCGATAATTATTAGAGTTAATTAAATGCATGTTGAATCACCAATTAAAAATTATACTTACATCAGTGGTGGCGAAACCAAAAATAAAATTAGTCCCACAGCAACAGTACTGGGGAAAACCTCGCTACAGGTGGGTACTAAAACCGGGCGATAGTATGTACCAAACAAATTGACTAACGCATCAGAACCGGTAAAACAGTAACTGGAAAGCACATCAAACAAAGGCAGAGCAAGTAGTACCAAATCGTACCGGTACTGCCGGCAGTACCGGGCGAATTCGCGTCCAATCGTCTGGACAACTCGACTCGTACTGCGAACCATGGACGGTTCGCGTCGACAGGTAGTACCCCTGCCCCGCGAGAGGTCTTTGCACCTGTAGTACCGTGACAGTGCTCTGATGGGCACCTATTAGTCATAGTCGGAGCTCACTGGTTGTGACAACTGACTCGGAACGCTAACTCGAACTATAGTTGGTGCTCGGAACCCATACCAGCAACAGGGAGAGCAAGCAATAGCACCCATATCTAACACTACATTTTCCACCCACTGGTTGGGGGCTGATTAGAAGGAAAAATGCAAGGGAAATGAAGTCATTCTCGAGTCCTCAGTGTAGAAAATTTGCCTCTGTTAAGACCTTTTTTCTACTTGATGTTACTTGGTCTGAAAGTAAATGAAGTTTCCAGAACTAATTTTTCTGCCACACAAAAAACCATTGGTTTCGCATTATTGTCATCAGTGCGCTATCTTCTAAGGGTCTTGCCGATCGTAACTTCTTCTTCTTAGAGTGCCTTTCCGTTCCGGATGCTGGCTATCATGTGGGCAATTCGAACTTTGTTATCAGCGGCGCGGAAAGCTGAGTGGTTGATTGGTTGAACCACGTTCTTAAATTTTTCAACCACGATAATCTCCTTCTGCCCAGTCCTCTAGCTCCACATACCTGCCTTGGAGGATCTTCTGCAAAAGGACATATTTGCTCTCATTGCGCATTATATGTCCCAGATATTGTAGCTTTCGAGTTTCAACTGTATTCAGGACTTCTGTTTCCTTTCCCATCTTTATCAGCACCTCCGTATTCGTTATTCTCTCTGTCCAAGGTATTCCAATTTCAAATGCCTTGAGTTTTTTGGAGGAGGCCTCCGCAAGCGTCCTCGATTTGACCCCACAAAAAGGGTAGAAAACACGTAGCATCGCAATAGGCGAATTTCCGTTGTCGAAAGTCATGGCTGGTAAAGACTTTTTTCATCCTGATAAATGCTGTTCTGGCTCTTTCTTCTGGCATCTGGTGTATTTGTTGACTTTTTCTAAAGGAGTTCCCTCTACCAATAAAGAACCGTGGGTGTTTTGATTTTTAATGATTATCATTAACTTTTTGTAGGTGTTTATTTCCAAACCATATTGTCGACTGCATGATGTAACACAGTACATTAGGAGTTGCAAGGAAGCTAGGTCATCGCAAAAATAACGGTATCATCCTCATACCTTATGTTATTCAATCGCTCTCCATTTAGTAGGATTCCAGCTTCAGCATCCTGCAGGGCTTCTCTGAAGATGCCTTCCGAGTACAGATTGAAAATTACAGGGGACAGTATGCACCTCTGTCCCACACCACGCAATATTTGTATCTCTTCCGTTGTCTCTCCCTACCCTAACAGAAGCCCCTTGATTCCAGTAGAGATTTCTGCTGATTTTGAGGTCCTTCTCATCCAGGCCATCTTTTTGCAGATCTTCCATCATTTTTGTGACACACTTGGTCAAACGCCTTTCTGTAACTCACAAAACATGCGTTTACATCCCTGAATAGCTGAAACAGCACCTGGATCGAAAACAGGACCTCTCTAGTCCCTACAGCCCTTCTAAAGCCGAATTGGTTTTCAGACATCCGTTCCTCACACAGTTTAAATATTCTACTGTGAATTATCTTCAGGAAAATCTTCAGTAGATGACTCATCAAGCTTATTGTACGCAACTCGCTGCATTTCCCAGCATTAGGCTTTTTGGGGAGCGTAAAAAATTCAGATTTCAGCCATTCCGCGGGTATGATCGTTTTCATACCCGATTTAATTTTCGCGAAAGAGGATTGAGTATGATTCAGTTATGGAAGTCGTTACATTTTGCTGGCATTTGGAGCGGTCTTTCTATTTACAGCATTCATCCTTTTCATGTTTGTTCTTTCGTACAATGGTTGGTTTTCCGATAAGGGCGATGTTTTTAAAATAAAATTTAGTTGAAATGTCGAACTGTTTTATTTACTTCGATGAACAACGTATGCCATATATGTTCTGAATAACACATAATTCAAATGTCTATCATCGACTACAGGAGTGGTTTCGATGCAGGCCATTTTCTATGTCTTTCTCCAACAAAACGGCTCTAACTTCAGTAGATCAGCGTTCAATATTTAATTTCAATGCACCAATAGGTCGAGGTCTGGTCTCATTGACCAACGACTTCCAATATCCCGAGAGGAAGAAATCTAGTGGATTTAAATCACAACTTCTACGAGGCCAATTAACAGTTGCATTACTTATTGAGATTATTGATTGACCAAACGTTTGTTCCAGTAATGTGGTTTTGAGTGGCATTAGCAAAATCTGGTGTCGCTCCACCTGAATGAAACCACAAGCTTTCCAAATCCATTTCGTTCTATTGTGGCCATAAAAAATATGTTAACATCGTTTGATGGCGCTCGCCATTGGTATCAACCGAAACAGCAGCTTCATTTCATAAAAATATCCATTCGATAAGCTACATCAAGCAGGAACTTTTTCTGGATGCAAAGGCTTCTTCTCATGAACATCTTGCAGATTATATTCATACCAAGAGCGCCAATTTTCATTATTCACCAAATCTTTTAACTGTTTCGACCATAAAGACGATGTTTCTCCAAATTCTACACCAATTCCCTAAAGCAGAACCTGGCAATAAACCACGCATTTGATAATCAAGTGGATTCAGTTCTTGAGTCAACACAATCTTGTACGAATATAAACCTAAGTATACCAAATCTGATGTTTGAATGGTGTAACTCTTGTGAAAGTCATGGAATCGACAAATTTCCAACTTCAGAAGCACTGGTTTTCACAGCACCGACATTTCCTTCACTTCTTGCAGTAAAGCGTCGTATTGGTGGTCTAGCATCTTGTTGAATTTTGGTTCAATTCCGCATAAGGTCTGAAACACCCAATTCATTGTAGGTGTGTAACTCTAAGAAATAACAAGTATGAACGGGACTGATTTTTTATTGTCACTGTATTTGACAAGTCACATGGTGATAAGTCTGAACTATATGGAGGACCAACCTTTTCCAGCCAAATCTGTCAAATTTATATATCGTTTTTTTTCTTTCCGTATGACAATTTTACAACATTCACAAGCTTGAAAGACCATTGCGCTTTAATTGTGCATCGATTGTGGAGATAATCGACCTAAAAACCATGCAAAGAAACAGTCTTGGAAGCGTTTTATCCTTTGATCTGCAAAAAATAGTTATATATATTTTAACTTTCTCAAATTATAATTTCTCTTTAATGTTTATAAACCGTTTTCTATTAATGTTTTCGCTACGATGCTTTATTTTTCAATCTTCAATAAATACATTTTTGCTTGAAAGGAGTCGATGATTTTTCTGCCGCACCTAAAGAGATTATCCAAAGCATTTTTGTAATGACGTTGACTATGATGACTTTGTACGTATGTATGATTTTGTACGATATAATGTTTCTGAAAACAGCCTTCTAAATCGGTCGTCGGTTACGTACCTAAAAATTGGAGGGTTGAAATCTGCTTTCTTTTCACCCAAGACTAACATATAACCATTTAAACCTTGCTCAACTCAACACCTGAAACCATTCCTTATTGCAAATAATCTCTTCAATTGCATTAAAATTGTTGGGATTTTTAAGTGAAGATTAATATTTGAAACTATTTTCGGTTTATAAAATCATTCAGGCAATTTAACAAGTATATTAAATGTAATAATGTTTTCACTGAGTTATCAAAAGGAATATTGCGTTAGAGCATACTTGCAGGACTAAGGAATCATAAATTTGTTCAAATCCTGCCTAGTCTATAGAGAAATCCCTGTAAATGTGTTGCGTATAGTTGGATATCAGCAAATTAAATTGCATTTCCCCATAAACTTACACTTGCGTTTTTCATTTTTCGTTTTGAGCAAACAACAGGTGTTTGACGCACCTGGTATAAAACCGTCCGCACGATTTGTCGCTCCAACTGTATGGAAGAAGAACCACATCATTGTTCTTCGACTAGGAAAACAGTGGTGGGACCGCGCTAAAATACAATGGGAGGAAGAATTTCTAGTTAAACCGTTCTCCTTGCTACAGTTTTTTCCACGATCGTTTTTCTTTCTCTGTTTTCAAGCATTTTACTTAAAAATCGAGTCTATTTAAAGCGACTCTTGTTTCCTCAATGGGCTTGTGAACTCGTGTAAAAGGTTTTTGCTCTTTTGTTACCGATACATTGTCGGAAACCATTACAAAATTCGTTTTGCCTCTTTAGCACTGCAATAGAGGAATTGCACAATAAAACTATATAATGCTGCTACAGTTAATTGATTTATTGTGAAACTAATCCGCTTGTATAATACCACTGATTTGTCTTTTAATTTCATTTGTTGAAAGCTTGCTGTTATATTTTTCAACTAGTTTTTCCTTGTTTTCAGTCAATTTTTTTTAAATCATAATTCCTCGCCTTATATTTATAAAAATGTTAAATAATTATTTGTGTGTTACAATTTATTCGTCGGTTTGTCTTGATTATTAAACAGCTCGATAGTAATTATGTTGAATATCTGGCAATTTCTAGTGAAATTTCATAATAAATTCAAGTGCAATGAAACTTGGCAGTGCAAGCAATCTCGTGCTTTGGTTGACTTAATGTATTTTCACGGTTTAAATATTTTTATCGTTTTAAGTTAATTTCTATTCATTTTTTAGTGTATTTACGATGCCTTAAAACCAGTTATTCTCTAATTAATCTGTTTTACATTACTAAATTCACCTGATTTATAATGCGGCTGCAGGTAATATCGAATAACTTAGGATTACCGATACTTTGAGAATCATAGTCATTCAAGCTACTTGTAAGAGGGATATCATTTTAGCTATTATTAAAATGATATTTAATGAGACATCTAAGTGGAATCGGAATTCTCGCTTTCCTTATCAATTATTTATGCTTCATGGAGATAGTGGATTTTAAATTATAACAATTTTTAGCTCTTTTCCTTCAAAGTTTCCGCTAACTTAATTATGGATTTATATATATTCATGCTCATGAAGACACTTATTTTTTATTCGTTAAAAATATGTTGCGGTGTTAAACAGTAGGAAAATCCGGATATCTGTTTCATTATAAATTTTCGGAAAAAAACAAAATTCGCTAAATTTGGAATCTTTTGAGTGCTTATTATTATTTTTATTGAATGTTCAATGTTATATGGTTATTTTTTTACAAACTTCTTTTTGGGTATTTCGCCTCAAACATTTTTG
>NW_026018508.1:6586017-6597175 GCF_020466585.1 Dendroctonus ponderosae
TAAGAAAGTATTAAGCAAAACCGGTTATTGAATATAAATATTCAAATATATAAACCGCGATCGGGAATTGACCCTTAATGTTCTAAAAAATGTACATTTTCTTCAAATTGGTTAATGTGTTCACAAAAAGGGCGAAATCCTAGTTTCTAAGGGTTGAAAAGAAAAGTTGGCAGTGATATTTAATTTAAACACCAAAAAAATTCCAAATTCCAACGTTATTTTACTTTTCCAAATGGAATAATCGATTATGGAGATTTCGAAAATCCAAATTTTTAATGTTTGGTAGTATGGCAGTGCAAATCAAAATACCCTGTATTAAATTTAGTTTACTCAATTGTTTTGAAGCCATTGTCACTTATGTTTTAATGTATTTATGGGAGTTATAATTTTTGATAAAAATGTTCGTCCTCTTTTAAACCTCTTTCGAAATACATCGTTCCTTAATTTGGTCTTTAAATCACCAAGCAATATAAAATACATTTAATTAGATGAATTGGTAATTACGTCAGAAAATGTTAAATTAGCTTAACAATTAAGTAATCAGGAAATGTAATTAAATCATCAGAAATTGTTTTTTATTAAGAGGGTTGATGAAAAGTTAATTTAACTTTTTTGAAGGAATGATGAAAATTTTAACAAATTATAAAGAATCCTACAATCTTTCTAGTCTGAAAGCTAGTAAAATATTTTTTCTTTTTAACTTTCTTCTAAATTCTTTTTTTCAAAAGTTTTTCGATTTGTTGAGTAGGTATGCCTTAAAACACTAAAAAATTAGAAGGTTCTATATTAATATAAAATTGGAATTTCAGCTCCATTATCTGTTTTGCTATGAAAATATTAATTACCTTAAGCTTTATTAAAACACAAATAATGAAATATAGCGGATATTAGGCATTATGAATAAACAATACTCTAGGCCTGGTCTGAATACACCAAACTCAATGGTATCCAATAGTTTCAGGTCGTTTGGAAAATCCCCACCAAGTTGGATGACTTTAAAGTTTCTATTTTCTATTTTGGCCTCAATCGGTTAGATTTGATTTTCATACAATTCATGTTCAGTCGCAAACCAATCTTTATCGTCACATCATATTAATGCCTTTGGTAATATTGGTAAAGACTTGGGTGATACACGAGGTCCCTTACCAAAGCTTTGAAACAACCGATCACTGCGGTTTTTTGAAACTTTTCGAAATAACCATGTAAGAAATCTAGAATGAAACTAAAACAAATCAACATGACGTTGAATTATTTCGGTGAGCTTCCTGTTCTTAAGTGAGAAATCGTTGGTACTCGCTGATGTGTGAATGAAACCACTGTGGTTTATTTTCGTATTTTTCGTCACCGCAACACCGGTTTACTTGCTTTGTTTCGCTAATTTAAAAAGACAAACGGTGAGAAAACTTCTAATTTGTCTTTTTGTTCATTGGGCCCCTTTTTTTCCAAGTACCAAGCCAGATTCCATTAACAGTTTGTGGGGAATTAAAGTTGAAGCGGTAACGGTGACTCGATTTTTCGGGTAATTAAAATGCCTTGTTATGAGCAGCTTGTATTGTCATCAGATGATTTAGAACTTTACAGGAATTTTTAAAATACCGTTATGATCGTTTGTTATACTTAAAAAATATATCAAATCGGTTGACCCAACATATAATTGCTGTGAGTTGTAAATCACGAATTTAGCAAAAAATTGTCATTTTATAGCAACAAATAAACCCTAGTTTTTGTATTTCTATATTTATTGCAATCATTTAACAAATTCTGATTAAAAGGTTTTGTGACAAAAGGCCGATGGATTTGTTCACACCGAACTCTAATTAATTATATGCGTTTTCCTGATGTAAGTGACAAATTAAATTGATAATTATTTCATATGTTGGATCACATTTAAATTCTCAAGTTTTTGATGACTGGCGTGCTCCTTATTATATGAGTTATACGATTTTAACATTTGATAAAACTTCTAAACATGAAGCAAATTCTTCATATAAGTAAGCGTCAATAGTTTTATTAGTGCAATTTGAAATATATTTTTTTTACAATTTTAGGTTTTTGTCAATAATGATTTATATTTTTTACCGATAGCTTTTGGTATTAATCTTGGTGTTTAATTTCTGCCCTGCTTCTTGTTCGCTGATTTGGTGTGGCACTGGAGAATCAATTATATTTTGTGGTTTCATTTGAAGAAAGTAATTTTTCTTCTGATTGTCACATATTTTTGCGTCCTGTTTTCCTGCAGATATATTTTCTTGCAGATTTTTTCTGCTATTTTTATCACATCTTTTACTCTACTGCAAATATATTTTATATATGTGTTATAGGATTCCTTTCCATCAATTGCACTGTAGAGTGTTTTTTTAGCTTTTTATTTATTTTCTCTATAAACTTTGTAGGTTTACTCCTTTCCAATTTTCAATTATTTCCATACTTTTCATGCACGTTGACTATTTATTGTAGTACATACTGAGTCTTTGGCACTCATTTTTAGAGTTGTAATTTTATTTGACAATTCTCTAATACAATTTTTAGAAAAAAAATTCTTCTGTTATTTAATATCTAATTCAAGACATCGTTTTAAATCTTTACACATCTTACGTCTTAGATTACAATGTAACTAAAATTGCTCCTTTCAGAATGTTTTCTTCTTTGACCAGTTTTTTATGATTCGATTCTTTTTTTTACCGTTGTGAAACTTTTTTCACTTATAATGGCAATTTCTGTTATTTCCGACTTACCTTTATTGTGTTTATTTGCAAATATTAATTTTTAAAATTTTTATTCAGCGCAGATTACACACCGGAATCATTCTTGTCGCCCTAGAGGCTTGCGTTTAATCTTCACTTTTATGTTTATTTATACTTTTCTGTGGTCTGTTAACCGGATTTATTTCATTTATTCAGCGTCGTTTATCTTCAAACGTTGCTCTTTTTGAGTAAAATGTTTGTCAAAATAAAATGTTGCCACATTTTTGTCAGATTGTTCAATTCCATTAATTAAGTTAAATTAAAACGAGAGTCCTGTTAAAATATGAAAAAAACTAATTCTTTAGCGAAAAAACTAATGTGACCATAGCGGCTGCAGCAAAATAGGTTAAAAGTAAGATTTTGCTAAACAGAAAAATCAGATGAAATGTAAGTGAATTAAATTTGCTGGACATTTCACAAAAAAAGTATTTAAAAAAAATTGTAAAATTTGATAGGAGTCTTGCTGTGAAACCAGAAACACCCTGTAAATTACTACGGTATTAAATTACTCGCAATACTTTTCCGTTCGTTTTAAAATTTGCTACTAGATGAAAGATTATTGAACCATTGCAATGAGCTATAAAATCTAAGCATTTGATGCTTAAAATCTCATATAAAGAAAATTATTTTCTTTAGATACCTGAACTGGAATTTATGAATTTACAGCCAATTTCGCGGAATTAGTTCGTACACACATATTGAATGAACTTGATGATGCCATAATAATAACAATATAGATTTTGCATGTAAAACTAACAATTACCTAGGTATTTGCTAGACATTAATTAGCTTCTACGGCGCTCTTAGAATAAGTAAGTAAGTAAAAACTGTAATTTTATGAAGTGTAATTTGTAGAAGATGCAATTAGAGAATCGCGTGCCGGAAAAGAGGGCAAAGAACAATTAGATGCTGTTTTAAATCCTGGTTCTGCTTTTGCTGCATCAACTTTTAGCGGCTTTTTCAAATCCTAGGCAAATAAAATAGTCAAACGTACGTTCTTAAAGCTATAGGTTTATCTACAAAATTGTTCATCAGTTTGATTCCCGTTCAAAGAGGTTTCACTAAAAAAATACATAAAACTGAAATCCACATAGTTTTACATCACGTAACTGCTGCTGTCGGAAAATTAATTATTCTAGTTTATGCCCTTTTTTCAAGTGAACTATCAAGTATAGGTTCATTTTCCCATGTAATAATGAAGTCACTTCAAATTGAACTTGACCCATGGCCAGTGTTCACACGCCCTTGTATTTAGTTCTTTGAATTGCTGTTATAAGACAATTTTCATGGACTTGTTCTGTAAGTTTGTTGTCTGCATTCCATACTAAATTCTACTAATTTAACCGTACTTTATATAAGATTAGGCCAATGGCCTTCTGTTGAGTACAATGTGATTACTGTATAAAGTGTAGATATTAAACCGAATTAGGAGGATAAAATTGAGGGTGATTTAAAAATATGAGTTTGAAACGAACCAAAAGTTTAGGAATTACCGTAGATTTTATTTTTGGGAATGAAAAGGACAATTTTAAAAATGTCCTTAGATAAAGAGTTGAGAACGTTACGGACATAATTTCAAATCATCATTAAGTTTTGTTGTCAGTGCTCTATTTAAAAATCACTCCATCACCATCAACAGTGCTGTCCAAAGCAATATTTTTATTTCCTTGATTAAGTTCCACTTGCTTTTTAATTTTTCGATGTTTATATCTGTATGATTAGGTAGTGGATACCTTAGAAATTACACTTTACTTCAATTTTTCAGCTGAAAGAGCTCTTCGCATTGTCAAAGAATAGACAGTCATAAGGCTTTAACTCGATTATATATTTTTTTGCTTTCTTTGGATGTGTTAAATTTTGAAGAACAATTTAAACCTAGTGTCTTTGCGAACGTATATTGCACTTCTACCAACCTTCCCTGGCGGAGGTAGACTATTAAGTCGGGATTAAAATTGCTTATATCCAATTTTTTCAGCTCATGTTCTGTGTCGCAAATTAGTTGTAGTTGGGATATTTCGGTTTCCTTGATTTTATCGCTCCAATTTACACCTGTAGATACGTTTTCAATGATTACCCTAACAGTTCTTGTTGTCGCCACTCTTGTCCTGTTAATTCACGGTTTTGACTTAGTTAGTGAGAGTTACTGAATATTTGTCGAAAGTTTTCTTCTGCAGTTTATTTGGCTTCTGTACCTTTCTAATTGTCGTTCATAAATTGGGCATTTTATGATTCTGACCGAGTGAAGGCTTTCCGGCCTGTCCAAAACGTGGCCAAATCGCTGAACTTGAAGCACATTTAAATGTTCCTGAACCACTTTGCAATATCTTGCGGCACCAATTTATCTCGCTTTTAGTGAGATTCCAAATCAGTTGCTGTCTCTCGATTCAAACGTAAAAGTTTGTCAGTGAATTTTCCATTATTTTTCTTGGTTACTGTTATTGGGAACTGGAAGTTGCACATGTTCCTTATTTTTCAAGATTTGCTTCTGTTGGATTTTTCTAAATAGGAGTGAACTATCTTCAATACTTGCTCTAAGTTTCTGGCTCCAGCGTTCTAAGTTTTGAGCACCGATAGTGTTTTTGAACTGATTTTTAAGGTTCTTTAAAGTGAAATACATTGTCAATTCTAATTAGTGCCACACACTAGTAGTTTTTAGAGTTGCCTATTTTTGTGTGTCTTCGAGAAGTTAGAAGTTCTCTTGCCTACTCGAGTAGATCTTGGCAAGTGTTTTTTTCGTATTCGTATTTTCGTCTTTAGGCTATTCCTTTGCGTGGTTTTTCAGCGCCAGCACAGCTAATTTTTTAAATTGATTTTACTTACCAATACAGCTAGACACATGTGAATTACAGCATTCGCGGATCTATAATTTTAATATACTATTGGGAAAACAATTTATTTTTCTGTTAAATTCAGTATTATGTTTAGAACTCATTAACTGTGTTTATTTGTAGGCGGTTTGCTGATATTTGATTGTTATTAGTCTTTAGAAGTAGCTTCCGTGGTTAACGCTGGAGCTGCATCTACAAAATTTTACATGTTGGCTGTGTTCAAGCTTATGTTTTAACTTCCAGATTGCCTAGAATGGCTTGCGTCCGGAATTTTTCATATTTCTCACATTCACCCTCACTTTCGATACAAGTTTCAGAAAGGTTTTACTTGAATATGCATCGAACCAATATCATTCGAAGAGCGATTTTAACTACGTCCTCAGGCGCCGCTAATATTGTAGACTATCTAATAATAAATATGAAATTCTAAGAACAAAATAATTATAAAACCGGACTGTAGTAAATGACTCGTTTTCTAGCATCAATACATATGAAATTTCACATAAAAAAGATGTTATTGTGGCAAATTTGTAGCAATTTATTTCACGTAGCCATTTAGGGAGTTATTTGTGGTTTCGTTCTTCATTCAAGTTTCTAGTTTCAAGTGGAATTATAATTGACGTTTTTAAAGTCGGATCTTTTTTACATTTTGCAGTGATCTGAAATTCTAAAAATATGTTTTATGTGTATGCGATTTTCCATTATGGTACAACAGTTTGAAATCGCTGCCCAACGTTTCGTCTGTAAGTCAATAGCTACAATCAGCGGCTGTTGGGTTTGACACTCAAGTTTCCATTGTTCGTCTATGAGCTAAACTTTACTTTGCTTTAGTATAGTTTGATTAATATGTATAAGATAAGTTTTACTGCCCGAGTCTAGATTTCCGGGCAAATATATTTTTATATCAAATAATCGATTTGTAGTAATTGGACGAAATTGTTGCTGGAAGTAGTTCAACTAGTGACTAGCAATCAAGGATAAGTAATGATGGTGTATTTGCAACATAATATTTTTGCTCTTGTTTGGTGGATTTTTAAATGAAAAACGCCTAATTCGGCATCTGGAACAAATCAACAGCTAAATTCAAGACATTTTGAACACTTCCATTCACTTGATTTCCTTTCGAAGATGATGCAAGCGGAAGTAAAATATATTAGATAATTTGCCGCGACAAGAAAATAGAAGACGCGGAAAATAGCTTATCGCTAATATTTATAAAATAAATTAATTTGCCATTAATATTCGCGATGGCTGTAATTTATAAGCTAGGACGAATCGCTTTATCGCCTTTCTAATGCTGATAATTACAGGATGGTTGTAATGCGCCCGATGTCCCAGCCAAGGTAACTACAAGCTGCCTTCGGACATCTTTCTTTCTGATGTCGGCCTAAAGCCAAATGCTATTAAGTTGTGATCGGCAATAAGAGGAAAATACCTTATTAAAATATACGCAACAATATCTAGTCGAAGTCGGTAAAAGTTTTTAATTCTTGTACGCAACTGGTTTCTAAAACAAAAAAAGAATCTTGTCGAACTTAAGGGGGGACGCGATTGCTTATCTCGATGAATTGTTTTTTGGAAACAATAGCTCAAGATAGGAAGTGAAAAATTGTTTGAAATCATTTAATCTCGGTCTAGTTTAATGATTTTCATACCAACAGTAAATTATGAAATGGAATTTATTAATTAAACGGAACCCTGTAGATAATTAAGGAAATTGTCTTACAGAAGCATTGGTTGTTGATTTTGGCAGATTCTGTTAGTGCTACAAGAATGGTGATATATTATACAGCTCCTGAAACAACAATGGTTGAAGTTAGAATTTTCGGTTATTTTCTTGGAAACCATCGGTACCAGGAAGGCTATGAATTTGCTAAAGCATTTTTTTACAAGCTGTAAGATTATCGCACTCTTTCTATCTACAGCCAGCAAAATACCGAATCTGAAATCAAACATTGATCGAGTGTTTCTATACATTAAGAAGAATACAAATTTATTATTTAAATACGTACCTAGCTAAAGAAAAGGATTGAGGAAAACATACAATTTATTCTTCCTGCAAAGTCTTCTTTTGAAAATGTTTTAGATAGAATATTTAGTGAAAAACGTGCAACATTATTCAAACTCAATTTAAGCCGATTCAATTAAAACCGTATATTTAGAAATACTACTCAACTTGTGCATGAGTCGTTGTCGAGCTAATGTTTTATTAGTAAATACCATATTATTAAAAGTAATAATACAGGGTGATTAAAAATTGGCGTTATTCCTCTGGAGGTCTTGTCTGGCTGTGTTTTAAGAGCGCAAAAAAATAGTAAAAAAAATTAATCGTTATTAAAAACTGATAAATTTGCAAAAAACTATATTAGAAAAACGGCATCAATGTTTTTCATGGTAATCTGCATAATTAACATTACGTAAATATCTGTTGCTTCGTAATAATTTAAAACTCCGGTAACCATGGATAAATAGAGAAAGTGACAATAAGATAGACAAGGATAAACGGTAAATTCCTCTATTCCATAACCTCCAATTATTAATACAAATTACAAAAACATACATTTGAGTCTGTAACTCCAAACAAGTGCCTGTGTAATCGCCTCATTATGCACTCTTCTCGAGCAGCTTCTCGTATTCGGATAATTAACTCCTGCTCAATTTATACGGGTGTTCAGTAATCCCTTGGTTTAATGTGATCTTACATACGTGGTAGGAATGTAGCCAGTATTTATTTGGTGCCTGGGATAGTGTAAGTTGTTGTTCTGTGTGCCCCTGAAAGGTTCTTCTGCAATTATGTCCAATACTTGTTCCTCTGTGTCTGGAACCCGAACATCTATTGTCGTCCACTATCTTCCTGGTACCACTCTCCTCGCCCTTTGTTGGCGTGAGTTATTTCTGCTTCTGCTATGTTACTGTAGCATTTCCCCTAATCTAATCGTTTATGCGCCAATTCCTAAGCAATATATTACCAATTAAATATGGAACAATTTCAAAATAATGCTTAATAACAAAGTTGAAATTCGATCAACTGTTAATCTCTTCTAGAAATTTTCGAAAAAAGAATTTTCATAATTTTTCTAGTACTCCCCAAAGGATCTTCTGTCACCCCATAAAAGGAATGACGCCAATTTAGATTCACCCTGTATATTATTATTTTTATGTTGAACTTGCTCTGTGAACTAGAAAGTCTCCCAAAATGTAATACCGACAAACAACCGATGCTACTTTACTACTCAATAACGCTTACGCTACGGTCGGCGCTTTTGGGTTTGCTTTAGCACGTTAAGGTGAAAGCGGAGTGCTGCGCGGGTGTTTGAAAGAGCGCATAGAGCACGATCGTGTGGTGCAATTTACTTCCGTAGTTCGCAGTTTTTCGTAATTTATTACAACATCTATGCCAAATATTTTTTCGTCGGAGCCCTAGAAAACTGTAGGGCTTCAAGTATCAAACGCCACTGTCCGCAGCACAAGAAAAGTTGACGTTATCAGATCGGGAAAATCCGAAATAATTCTTACAATTCCAACAGCGTTCGGTAAATAGCTACCAACAACTTAATTGCATATAATGAGCTCGTGCCTGGTTACCTAACATTCATCAAATCACCGAGCGTTACATTTTACAACAATATAGTACCGGAGTTATTTTCTGATTTTCGAATAATGATATGCCCCACTTGGAGCAAAAAAAGCACCCAGAGAACATCTTCTACCTGACGCAATTTTCGAAGGTAATGAGCTCAAAAGACGGAGATACGCTTCGAAGGAGGAAGGAGCGATGCCCAGAGACTTGCAGATCGGTATCTAGTAGGTGCACGCACTAGACCGTCCTCTTCGTGGGGCTGGAGTAGGATGTGTGGAATAATTTTTCCATGCATGCCCGTTTTAGGGAAAACTGCCACTGTCATTTTACGTAATTTATTCGGTTCAGTCGGACAGAACATTTCTAATTTTCTATTGTTATTAACCAGCGGGTAAACAATGGGGTCGTTGAATGTGTTTGATTCATTCCATAGATCAGCACAGTTTGCTCTAAATGCACACTGACGTCGCATCAAATTTTTTTCTTCTAATTTTTTCAAGTTTTTTACATTTTTCTGCTAACGTTTCTTTTGTTTTTATCTTTGTTCATCTGTTTGAAACAATGATTCAGAGAAGCGCAATAAATAAAAAATAAAGTTAAAAAATTAAGTTAAACAAGCTTCTTCAAAATCAGCTGCATTCAAAATTACTACTCTTGTAGTATATATATACAGAGTGATTCAAAATTGGCACGGTTCATTGAGCTAAAGTATTAAGTGTAGAAGACGAACCTGTAACTTTGTTAATAAACAATATTTTAAAAATAGCTCAACCGTGAGTTGTTGATCAATTTAAATTTTTGTAAATTTAGTAACATCTCAAATGCTTAAATTAATATTTTTGCATAACATAATACGAAAACACACATCTAGGAATCCCATATCGACATTGCTTATGTGGGAGTGAGTGAGAGTGAGAGTTTATAATTTTATTACGTCGATAGTAATTTCCATTAAAAATAAAACAAAAAAAAATAGTATATGCTCAAACCAGTCAGCAAGACATGGATACAACAATAGAGTTATTGGTACCTAACATATACACGGTGATTCATGATAATATAATCTTCATATACAAGTGAGTGAAAATGAATCTAGTTTTGACAAAAAATATCTTATAGGTTTGTAAACGTTTCCTTGTGATGAAATGGACTGTTCAATTTTCCAGAGTTTTCTTCAATTACAATTATATATTGCTTATAAATGAAAAATGCATATGTGAGAATTAACATGGTGATATTTTTTGCAACAACGACTTTTAACTTTTTTTTTCTCAAATTATAATTTTTTTGCGTCGTCCTATTAGAATAAATTCAAGAGTCTACGAGCCTCTTCCTGTAGTGTGGCAAAACATTTCCATGATTAGAAAAATTATTAGAAAAGTTATTAAATCTCGTTTCCGACTTTTTCTCGTTTCCGACTTTTTTGTGTCTGTTTCCATTTTCCGCAATTTTCAATATGAGTTGACTTTTATTTTTATGAATGGTGTTTTGTTATTCTGGGAGACTGTTGAGAAGTTTAAAACAAGTTAAAAAGATCAACTTCTGTACATTTAATAGAACATCAATATGTATTCTTAATAAAGAAAGACATGAGCGAGCAATCCTAAAACTAGTTTTGAAACTACGCACTCAATCTCTGTTTATGTGATTTTGCAACACCCTGTACAAAAGCGATGTTGAACATCTTGGGAATCGAGCATAAAATCAGCATCTCACTCCGTTTCCTGTTTTTACCCACCATGTAATAACCTTTCATTTTCTATTATGTCGGCGGCTTCATGATTCCATGAAAATCAATTTCTTATTCTAGTTAAACCAAAGAATAGTGGTTAATGAGTTTTTTGTTGCGGCAGTAATTATTGTTGTATTTAAAATAAAGTGTCATTTCAGTTAGCGGGTTTATGAGAACCTCTCGTTTTTGGCTCAGAAATCAACTGTAATGTGAAAAAAGCTGCACCCGATGTAACTGTTCGATTTAAGAGGCTAAACCATTTTAGGAAAAGAAT
>NW_026018508.1:6597600-6598239 GCF_020466585.1 Dendroctonus ponderosae
GGAATAGAATTATAAAAACTATTTTCTGACTTTTGCATGAAATTATATCTTTGATATGTGCCATGCTAAAGTTCCAGTTGTACTTTCATGGTGGTAATTTAGTTTCCAAAGATAAGCTTTTCGTATAATCAAACAATACAGACACAGACTTGAAATGTAAGGATTGTAGCGGTACTTTATACATACTTGCTATTAAATCGTATATAATTTTATGAAACCATATTGCATTCAGCACAAAAAGTAGGTATAATTCGCATGTCTTATTAGGAACAATGGAACATGTTGCGTATTTCTACACAATGGAACATTTCGTCAATTATTTGTGACTTTTCTGAAAATGCTTACCTTCTTTAAATTCTCACTAGTAATGGAATACTTATAGTAATATCTTCCTTTCTTCGTAAATTGATCGGACTTAATGGTTTTTTAAAAGACTATTAAAGTTGTCAAAAAAGCATTTAAAAACTTGCAGAACATATTCGCCTTATTTTGCTTGTGTGTTTTTTATTAAAAAATTTCATTAATTACTTGTGTAGAATATGATTGAATTGATATGAATCAAATTCTAGAGATTTGATTTAAAAAAGGGCAGCTTTTATTGTCTGGAATTTTCGGCTGTGCATATTTAACTACAAACAT
>NW_026018508.1:6598382-6608098 GCF_020466585.1 Dendroctonus ponderosae
CACTGTAAGTAATTCATTTTAAATTTAGTTTGATAGTTATTAACACCATGTTTTAGTCTAGTCTATAAATTTTAGTCCGAGATTGAAATTTTGATAAAATTTGGATGTTTTTCAATTTTTAAGAACGGAAATTTAGCATGTTAACAATTTGCGTTTTTCGACCTGTGTGGAAAATAACTTATAAATCAAATCGATAAAATGCAATTTTGTCCGAAATCCATTAAGGAAACTGGGCAACATATACTGAGGTTTCAGATTAAACTAATCAAAAAATTAAGTGAATTCACACGTTTTGCGAACACATTTTAAATCTACTTACGTATTTTTGCCACACAATCCATATATTTAAAAAGCATTGTCAATTTATTATTTATTTTTATTTCTAATTACTATTTACTTGTTTAATAATTATTAGTCCTCATTAATTTTATTTGAAATTTTATTCAAACACCGTTCAAACGACATCACTTCTGGTATATCCTCTGATGAGATCACAGCTTGACTGAACATTGAGCCGTACAGAAATTGATTATAGTTTCAAGCATAAAATGAGATAAAAGAAGCGAAAGAAAAAACGCATCTAAGTTGGAGGAATCTAAGTTGAATGTAAATAACCTTTCGAAGTTTCTCAGCGGTTGATGAAAGGCGCTTTCTATGTTTTCATTGGTTTTTTCCAAAAAAGATGAACATTTTTAATAATAGTAACAGTAACAACTGGAACTGAAAATTAATACACCGAGTATTACGCTCGATGAAATATGGTAAAAAGTTCAAATGAATAAGTGGCAGCAACTGGTTCAGTTCGGAAATACAGAGTGTAAAGTTTTATATAGAAATTAGTTTTTTAGTCAATACATATTATTTAAAATATTTTTGGGCATTTTAAAACAATTTTCAACGTTTCCAAAATCGCAGCCTGCCTAAAATATCAGTTAAATCAAAGTATTTTGCCTAAAATATCAGCCTGTATTCCTTTTGCAGGTTTGAGGTCAGATAACTTCAATACAAAAACATTTTTTTGCTTTTTTAAATGTTTTACTGATTTCGTAATTGTTTTACTTTGGGTTTGTACATAACATCATAAACACGGCCGCAGACTAAAGTATTTTTGAGGAATTAATAATAAGCGCATTTTTGAATGAAACGTTGGAATGACTCATGTTTTGATAGAACTTTAATCGATCTTTAGCTGAGCGGAACCTTATTTGGGTTTTAGTCACTTGTTTTTCAACTCTGAAACACACTGTGGCCACAGAATTTTCGTCAATTAGTTATAAAATACAGAATGGGAATTTCGAATGAGGAAACTAACAAGAAATATAAAATACCTTTATTAAAACTTTCTTGAATTAAAACAAGCTTGAGGAATTTAAGATAATATGCCGATTTTGATTTTATTTACGAAATAAATTAAGTCGAATAATTTGAATTGACTTTAACTATGGGAAAACAAGATTCAAATTTTATCGAGACCCTTGTCGTCCTGTATAAAAGTTCCGTTGCCACTCACAATAATTATGAAATTTCATTCGTGATTTTGAGCAGTCTTTCATAAGCATATTTTTATTCATTGTGTGCAAATGGGGCAACACGCTAATCTCTTGGGAAAAATGACTTCCTTTCCATCAGCCAATTAATTCCTTCCTCTACTGGGAACATTCCGTATTTTATATATCCGAGATTATACGTTTTCGTTTTAAAGTCGTAACCGACTGAACCGCGCATTATCATATCAAGTTTTATTCGGCTGGAGATTGTGTTGAACAAATCGAATTAATTAAGAGCCAATGTTGGGCAGATCTGAAGGAAGGGTGCAGTTGTATCCGGTTTTAATTAAGCGATATGCTCGAAAAAAATTTACGTTTTAATTACTGTTATGTACCTTGAGATTTGAGAAAATTATACCTAAAAGGCGGAATGCTTCAGCATATTAGAAAGGTAAATTGACTTCTACCAATAATCGAGTAATCCGCAGTAGTTTGCCCCTAAGAATTCAAGAATGGGTGTGCGCTTACTAAGGATGTGTGTTTATGTAATTTTACAGTAGTAAAAAAGTGATTGAAAACAGTAAAAAATATTTTAAAAGCCATGGAGATCATTTGCAGCTTATAGTTAATGAGGCGTTCCAGAATTCCCAAAAACAGACGAAATTCTATTTGTCAAATGATGATAATAAAGTTTAAAAGACTGATTAATACTGTAACGTTTTGAAAAAGGTTGTTAATGTGCTGGTCTTTAAATGTTTTGCGAAATCCTCAGAGATGAGAGACAAAAAATGCCAAGACTTTAAAATTAAACATATATTTTTTAATTTAGCAGACATTTTCTTTTAGAAATTCCAAACGCCGAGAACAAATTTTTAAGTGGTCTCAAAATAACAAGAATTATATTTATCTATTCTTTGTAGACTGGACGACATTCAGACAAACCATAGAAGCGCCAAAACGATCGATCCTAAGCAAATATTTGATTGCTTTTCTTTTGAAGAACCAGAACGGTTTGGTTTTTTAACAGAAACTTGCTTTAGGCCTGTTTATTTCATCATTGGTTACTTGTTTCTCAGAACCATGTGAAAAAACCACTAAAATGGGTACAATGAAGTTTTTTCTCAGCTGTCATTGTAGTATTTTTTATTTCGTTTTTGACTGTTTTAAGGGATATTTATTGGTGTGTTTCCTTCTTTTTGAAGCTACAACTTTTTATTTGCCGTTACCATTTTCTTGGCATTCAATTCTTACAATTTAGTAACTTTTCTATTCTTTCTTTAAATAAATAAACACTTTTATATTTTGTCATTAATCGTTATTAGAATAACTATATCTAGTGATGTTTGTATACATTTTTGCATATTTAACAATTTATTCCACTCTTGAATGCATTGCGTTGCACGTAACCGTACCAAGATCAAAAACGCATTGTGTTTCATTAAAATTTTTAACGCACTATTCAGTTCTCGAAGTCATAAATATCCAGTTTTCCTAATTTTATCGCAAAAAGAAAACTTTTTACAGAGGGAAGGAACCTAAGGCCTGCTACTCTAAAAAAAGGTACCAAATTGGGGAAAATAAAAAAAATATTTTATCTCATTTCATCTAAATAAAAAAGTAAAATCATTAAAGCCTATTGGAATGTTTATTGTAGATGAATCAATGATAGCACTTAAAATAATAAAAACTCGTTCACATTTAATAAAATGTTGATTTCTTGCATGTTAGCGTTGAAGAATTGGAAAAATACACAATATGAAAGCACCCCATTTTAATAGAATACGGGGGTGATGCGCTTGGTAAACCAAGGGTGAAATCAAAGAGTACAATGCACCTGTTCGTGCTACGCTTCTTCGACGCTTAACGGGGCATGAAGAAGACGCTCCGAATGAGTTTAATGGCGTGCCATACGCGAATTACCATTTCGATGAATTGTTGTATTTCATGCACATATGTGAGTGTTACGGTGTCTTTACATGAGTAAAAAAAATTTCCAGGATCGCACTATGGAACGGAAAATATGAATATAAGATTTTCCACAATCTCTTTCAAAATATAACAAAATTTTAAAAATGTACAATTCTTCAGAAATTTACTGGTTTTATTAATATGTATTCTGTTGATTGATTTATCAATTAACTCTTGGAAAGTTCAGTATTAGTACGATTGAGGAAGATAAAAAACTAAAACATTGATGGGAGAAAACATACCACAGGCAAAAAAAGTATCAATAATCAATAAAATTGGCAATTTCTTAGAAAAGGGAATAGAATATTTTAGGTCAAAATATCACTAAACCCGATAGGCATTCACTTAGTTATGTACAACGCTGTGTTATTCAATAAACCAATTTACTAATAAACATCCATCAAATATTATATAATCTTGCTACCAAGTAGTACAAACAGCAAAACTTTGCCAAATTTAAGAATTCGAAAAAATAGAAACGGCTACATGCGAGCTCTAAAAACCATTAGCAAGTGAATACAGTTGAAATAAAAAGCCCTAAAGGCGAGAATCACTGAATCATTTAAATATAATTAATGTCTTTTGTTTCTGCTCCACTTACTTTACTGGGAAAAAAATTATGAACAGTTGTAAATAATTATGAAATACCTGAAATTAATTTTAAAGTCCAGACCTGCCCCAAAACTGTACTGTTATAGACCAATTCTTGAGCGCAAATGGTAATAAAAAGTATTATTTTATTTTTTCCTTAGCTGAGGCTAATTAAAAAAAGTAATTATTGTGTGCATTTTAGCGCTAACTAGAGCTCGAAGTGGTATTGCTTCGTTACATGTTCCTGCGTGATTACAAAAATTATAAAGGATCAATATAGAAGACTATTTTAAACGTTTTTATTTAATTAACAAGCTCTTATTCCGTACGTTTCAATGTTAAATTGCTGGTACGTATTATTCGGATATAGGTATATTAATAATGATAGTATCTAACTCTCAAAGTCATCTCTAATCTTAATACATTGTTTCTGTTAATTGAACGACAAAAAACGATATGGAATTGATGCACTTTGAAAAACACGTTGAAAGTTTAAAAGCTCTTGCAATTCTACATGTTCTACTTGGCTTACCAAGCGCGACACCCTTGCATAATAAAAGTTAGACACATAAGTAATCATTAAAAAATATTCTACTGTGACTTTCAGTTGAAGAATCGACCGGATTTTAGACTTGTAATTAAAAGGAGGTAAATAAAAAAAACCGTCCTATAGAAATCTTATTTAATATAGTAAAAACAACAGTATTACTACTACTATACAACTACTAACAAAGCTATTATCACTGCAGGTAATAAAACAGCAGTACGGATACAGCCTTACGAAAATTCCATTGTTTTATAAAAACATTTACATCTGGAAATTTCAACTTACACACTGAGTTTTTTAGTACAGATCCAGCAATATGAACAATTTGTTGATATTGGCTAATTTAACCATTCATTCCAAATAACACAACATTTAATGGAATATTCAGTCCTACAAAATCTCAAAACTTAGGAGTCAAGTTTCGCGAGAATATCGGTTTCGCGGTAAAGATGATATTCAACGTTTTCTTCTACGTCCACTTTGGTACCTCCATACTCCGGAAGAAGAACCAGTTCTCCCACTTTGACTGATATGGGAATATGGTTTCCATCCTAAGAGGAAATTAAAATATTAAATGTAATTTTCAAGATATCTGAAACATTTGTTTCTTTGAAAGGGGTGAATACAGTTGAGAAAAACCAATGAATTTAGTGTGCCATTACTTTTTTAAATGGATAACAGTTTCATTAGAACTAAACGTATTTTTTACATGAGCCATTAATATACAGTTGTAATAAAAGCAGTTACAATCGCATTACAAGAATATTTAATCAAAAAATTGCTATAAAAAGCCGATTTAATTTATTAAAAATCCCAAATTTATCATTTCATATATTTATGACGTTCACATTTTATTGACTTTAGGCATCGTATAAGTCCATTTGAAATTAACAAAAGCTTAAACGTCATTCAAACTAATATTAAGTATGTAGTATTAACCACTACTTCATATTTATTCAAACAAGCCCACAAATGTTTCGATATCAAATGATTTAAACGCATTTAAAAAAATGGCAATACTATTATAACGGAATTAAATTCAGGTCTAATACTCTTTCACCTTGAAGAGAAGACATCAACAATATATCATTTTTTGGAAACAATGGGAATCACATTATTAAAGACATTTAAAAATACATATTTTTGGTTTTTATAAAATCCTTATAATGTTATATATACATATATGTTAAAATAAAACCAAAAAATGTACATCAATGTATTCAGAAAAATTAAAGGTCTTTAATTATGAAATATTAGAGATCCCCGAATAAATGAGAAAGTATTACCGGTAAAACCAAACTAAACTCTCAAGTCTGTAGTTTCATTTTTGTTTTTGTAATTCGACTGCTAAATTGCGGTTTTTTCTTCAATTTTCAGGCCCATGTATAAAAATATATTTAATAACTAAATTTGTCATAAATTCTCTAAAAGATGGTACCAGACGAATTTCGTATTTCTTCTTGGTTGAAATTGTTGGATTGTTTTTTTCTCTTCCTTTCTTTATTAATATTTATATTATAAACATAAATATTAGGTAAAAATACAAACAAAAAAGGATTTCCAATTTTCAGAATACAATTACATTTCTTCATATGTGCATGTGATTATTAGTTCTCTAATTGCACCTTATTTTTTGGGAATGTAAAAAGCAGATATCGCTGGTTATAGACTGGAGAATTTGTATATCAATAAAAATAAATTCGATCTGGTCAATGAGGCGAAGGACGCCAAAACATATAAACTAACACAAATTAGACTTATATTATGTTCCGTTATCGAAATGAATGCACATTTATTGGCTTAGTTGTGTAAACATACAAGTGAACAATCACAATTAAAACATATATTATCATTATATAAAGACAATTTGAATGCAAGTTCTTTTAGATATGAATCCACATTGATGAATTGGAATAAATTGCAAACTTACTTCTTTTCTTTGGCCGGGTCCAACTGCTACGACAGTCCCCTGTAAAATTTTGCCTTGTGCCTTTTCAGGAATAACAATCCCACCTTTGGTTTTTGTAATGGCCTCTGCCTTTTTAATTAGAACTCGGTCGAACAGAGGGACCAAACGTTTCAGGGATGCGCTCTGTAAATTAAAGAACAATCAATGTAGTTAAAAAATTACTTTAAACTGATATAAGCAGACTCCCTAAGAGTCCAAATAATTCACATTCAACATAAAACACATTTATCATAACAAGTCAGTGCAGTTTCGTTCCCATTAATGTCAGTAACTTTTTTAGATGCTAAATAAGAGCATGTCTTGATTTTAAGAGATCGTTCTTATATGGAGACATTTTTCTTTTCTAGGACTATTAAACTAAAATTAAATCTAAAGTAAAATAAAGGAAACAAAATAGTATTAAATTTGAAAGATATGACTCTAAAATGAGAATGTTACATACGCCCCATACCGTTTGTATGGGGCGAAACTTAATTTTGAATAATTATTATACATATGTATATGAATTCTGAGGTTAAAACGTAAACGGTTTTACTAATCTAAATTCGCCTCTTTAATAAGAGAAAATAAATAAAAAATAACGGAAAAAATCAACGAATTAACTAAGTATGAGGGTTTTGAAACTTGCAGATGTGCTTGCAACGTTTCTTTTAAATCCCCAGTAGGAAATTGTTTAAAATTCAATTATAGTTTATTCCGAAGTTAAAAGCAACCAAAATGAAAAGCTTTGAAAGTGTGATGTCAAAGCTTCAGCACTATGAAAAAAATTAACGAGTTTAGCATTTTACGAATGGAGTTTGGAAAACTTTAGAAGCAAAAGTCCTCACTTGATTTTCTCGGCGGTTCTTCATATTCACTATAAATTTCCGATTGATATACGGAGCTCCTCCGACTTCTAAATGTAACTTTCTTAAAAGAAAAATTAATATAGGCGTTTTTTCTTAGTTGGGCAAATAATTCGGATTACTTTGAGGTAGAACTGTTAAATTACCCAAAAAGTATTTTATAAAAAGTGTTTTCACTATACTTTTGGAATTATTATCTATCAATTTTTGGTGTTCTGGCTAGTTGGAATTTGATCCCCACGAAACAGAAAAACACTTATCATTTAGGTGTTGAAATGAAAATGAAAAAACGTGGTCGTACTAATGAATGTAAATCGATGCTTTCTAGGTAGGTTCTTCTAATTATAAAAAAAAAACTAAGCTAACTCATGTTTCAGAACTACTGGGAAAGACAAAGTTAGATATTTTTGGCAGAAATATTGCCATCTTTTCCAAATAAAAAGTTGAAAAACTTGAGCAAATCGTTTAAAAATCACAAGTGGATAACTAAACTGACATTTCTGGAATATTAAACCTAAATGAAAGTCGAAATTCTTCTTATATTCTATACTTTTCACTATTCATCGCTACTTGTGCCAGGCACAGCACTAGACTAAATAATTTACATCAATTAATTTAAAAAATGGGGCACAGAAAGCCACGCGGGCGTTCAGTGCTAGATGAAAAATCCTCCTTTATTAAAAATGGAATACATTTACTGTGCATAAACGCCCCATTGTAGTATATCGAATGTCTCACTTACCATCTTGAGTGTAGTTGGTCTTTTGGTGCTTTGGAAAACTAAATGAAGTAGCAAGTTTCACGTGGAGAATTTTCTGGAAGAACCGGTTTCACACTTTCCTGGAGGTTATCAATTTTGACGTTCTCGAACTTTGCACTCAAAATTAGACGCCACTGTTTCTCTCTTTCTAATATCACGAAACTGAATGTCCAGAATGTCCCCTGAGAGAGACACGACGATATGGGAAGCGCGAATAAATTTACTACGCGTGACGCGTGACAATCAATAGGAACTGGGAACAGAGCAGTAAACAATGCATCGGTGTTGTCAGCTTAAAACAAATCCGTTCAACGTATGTATTATTATTTTTTGTTGGGATTTCAAAAAGCTTAAGGATGAAAATCGCAATAGAACATATAATACATAACGGAGCTATTTTTTTTATTTATACGTATGTTAATTAAATGAAACGGTTTTTCATTTTGTATTTCTTATAAATTCAATGAAAAATTTTTGGAAATATTTTTGAAAGAAAAACGATAGCAGTTGTGGAGTTAGGTTTTTTTGAGAAACTTGTGACTAAAGAAAATAATTTTTATACATGATTTTTTTTCGTATTATTTTTGTCAATTAGTATACTAATTGACTAATAAGTTATAACTTATGTGCTGATTAAAATTGATTCAATGGTTCTCTCCAGCGAAAAATATTACTGGGAAATTAGAGAAAAAATTAAAACTGTTTCTAACAACTTAGCAAAATTTCCTAAGAAAGCACGTAGTTAACGTAAAGTACGAACGTAAAATCTGCTTATAATTTTTCCCTTATCTATAATTCTCTGAATTATATGTATTTAAACTAATGGGTTTTTCGGGTTTTTAAGCCGTCGCCGAAAAACCCATTAGTTTCAAGGAATGGCCTCGAAAGTCTATCTCTTTTGATATATGTATTTAACCTGACAAAATGGCGAATGACCAATAAAGTATTGTATTATGGTATTAGGACAGCTTAAATATCATAGCATAAGTATTAGCACAGTATAAAGATTATAGTCTTTATGCTGTAGTATAAAAGAAACGGAAAATTTTGTATGTTCTTCAATTATAAATTCGCTTGAATTGCTTTAAAAAATACGCCATTTCTTTTTATTTGTGGTAAGCTGTTAATGATTCGTTCATTTTACGCAACAAATTTAAAAATAACTATCTGGTCTTAATTAAACTCAGATCTACATATTCTATTTGAAATTTTTGGGCAAGTTGTATAAAGTACTAAAATTATGTGAAAACTGTTTTATACATTGTACTAAAACTTTGCACAAAGACAAAGTTTCCAGTTTCTAATCAGATAATATTTAAGTTTTAGTTTTGTTCAATTCTTAATGGTATTCTGAATCTTCATTTTTTGCTTTGACATTATAGCGGATGCGCCAATTAGAAAATACTTTCCTTGCTTGATTCCATGATCATTTTAATCAATAAAAAATATGCATTTCTTATTTATCTTCTCACACCCTTTGTCAAGTTAAACAATTTCGTTTATTGTTGTTGCATAGTTTTAGCTATAGATTTATCTTGCTATACAAAGT
>NW_026018508.1:6608198-6609626 GCF_020466585.1 Dendroctonus ponderosae
GTATAGTAGTTGGTTGGAAGGGTTGTGCAGTGGGGTTTGGGGGTGTCTTATTCGTGTTATTAGTCTTAGTGCAATTTGTTCTGTTGTTTGTACGTATCGTTTGGTCCTTTCTGTTCCGTTGGCCATGAGTATATGTCCGTAGTCCAAGAGGGGTCTGCAGATCCCTTTGTAAATTTTTGTCGCGGTATTTGTACTAATTCCTTTGCCCTTGTATGTTAGTGATCGAAAGTGTTTTGTTCTTGTTATCATTTCTGTTCTGATGTTTCGTGTGTGTTTAGTGAATTTCAGTTTGTGGTCGATTGTAATCCCAAGGTACCTTACGTCGTTTTTCGGGTGTGTTATTTTTCCGTCTGCAGTTATTGTGGGGGAGCATCGATAGTAATTTTCAACAAAAATAACACAAAAATATCGTATATGCTCAAACCAGTCAGCAACACATGGATACAACAATAGAGTTATTGGTAACATATTCACGGTGATTCATCATAATAGAATCTCCATATACAAGAGTGAAAATGAGCCTAGTTTTGACAAAAAATGTGTTATAGATTTGTTAATGTTTCGTTGTGATGAAATATACTGTTCTATTTTCGGGAGTTTTCGTTTTTTCTTTACTTCAATTACATATATGTTTTGGTTCTAAATAAAAGTTTATGGGCTATACCATAATCATGCACATGTGAGAATTTACATGGTGATATTTTTTTCTCAAATTATAAACTATAAATTATTAGAATAAATTCAAAAGTCCACGAGTCTCTTCCTGTAGTGTGGCAAAACATTTCCATAATTAGATAATTTATTAAGAAAGTTATTAAATCTGTTATTCTGGTTTCCGACTTTTTTGTTGCTGTTTCCATTTTTCTCAATTTTCAATATGAGTTTGACTTTTATTTTTATTCATGGTCTTTTGCTCTTTTGTTATTTTGGGAGACTGTTGAGAAGTTTAAAACAAGTTCAACTTCTGTAAATTTAATAGAACATTAATATGTATTCTTAATAAAGAAAGACATGAGCGAGCAATTCTAAAACTAGTTTTGAAACTACGCACTCAATCTCTATTTATGTGATTTTGAAACACCCTGTACAAAAGCGATGTTGAACATCTTGGGAACCGAGCATAAAATCAGCATCCCACTCCGTTTCCTGTTTTTATCCACCATGTAATAACATTTCATTTTCTATTATGTCGGCGGCTTCATGATTCCATGAAAATCAATTTCTTATTCTAGTTAAACCAAAGAATAGTGGTTAATGAGTTTTTTGTTGCGGCAGTAATTATTGTTGTATTTAAAATAAAGTGTCATTTCAGTTAGCGGGTTTATGAGAACCTCTCGTTTTTGGCTCAGAAATCAACTGTAATGTGAAAAAAGCTGCACCCGATGTAACTGTTCGATTTAAGAGGCTAAACCATTTTAGGAAAAGAAT
>NW_026018508.1:6610051-6610690 GCF_020466585.1 Dendroctonus ponderosae
GGAATAGAATTATAAAAACTATTTTCTGACTTTTGCATGAAATTATATCTTTGATATGTGCCATGCTAAAGTTCCAGTTGTACTTTCATGGTGGTAATTTAGTTTCCAAAGATAAGCTTTTCGTATAATCAAACAATACAGACACAGACTTGAAATGTAAGGATTGTAGCGGTACTTTATACATACTTGCTATTAAATCGTATATAATTTTATGAAACCATATTGCATTCAGCACAAAAAGTAGGTATAATTCGCATGTCTTATTAGGAACAATGGAACATGTTGCGTATTTCTACACAATGGAACATTTCGTCAATTATTTGTGACTTTTCTGAAAATGCTTACCTTCTTTAAATTCTCACTAGTAATGGAATACTTATAGTAATATCTTCCTTTCTTCGTAAATTGATCGGACTTAATGGTTTTTTAAAAGACTATTAAAGTTGTCAAAAAAGCATTTAAAAACTTGCAGAACATATTCGCCTTATTTTGCTTGTGTGTTTTTTATTAAAAAATTTCATTAATTACTTGTGTAGAATATGATTGAATTGATATGAATCAAATTCTAGAGATTTGATTTAAAAAAGGGCAGCTTTTATTGTCTGGAATTTTCGGCTGTGCATATTTAACTACAAACAT
>NW_026018508.1:6610833-6620549 GCF_020466585.1 Dendroctonus ponderosae
CACTGTAAGTAATTCATTTTAAATTTAGTTTGATAGTTATTAACACCATGTTTTAGTCTAGTCTATAAATTTTAGTCCGAGATTGAAATTTTGATAAAATTTGGATGTTTTTCAATTTTTAAGAACGGAAATTTAGCATGTTAACAATTTGCGTTTTTCGACCTGTGTGGAAAATAACTTATAAATCAAATCGATAAAATGCAATTTTGTCCGAAATCCATTAAGGAAACTGGGCAACATATACTGAGGTTTCAGATTAAACTAATCAAAAAATTAAGTGAATTCACACGTTTTGCGAACACATTTTAAATCTACTTACGTATTTTTGCCACACAATCCATATATTTAAAAAGCATTGTCAATTTATTATTTATTTTTATTTCTAATTACTATTTACTTGTTTAATAATTATTAGTCCTCATTAATTTTATTTGAAATTTTATTCAAACACCGTTCAAACGACATCACTTCTGGTATATCCTCTGATGAGATCACAGCTTGACTGAACATTGAGCCGTACAGAAATTGATTATAGTTTCAAGCATAAAATGAGATAAAAGAAGCGAAAGAAAAAACGCATCTAAGTTGGAGGAATCTAAGTTGAATGTAAATAACCTTTCGAAGTTTCTCAGCGGTTGATGAAAGGCGCTTTCTATGTTTTCATTGGTTTTTTCCAAAAAAGATGAACATTTTTAATAATAGTAACAGTAACAACTGGAACTGAAAATTAATACACCGAGTATTACGCTCGATGAAATATGGTAAAAAGTTCAAATGAATAAGTGGCAGCAACTGGTTCAGTTCGGAAATACAGAGTGTAAAGTTTTATATAGAAATTAGTTTTTTAGTCAATACATATTATTTAAAATATTTTTGGGCATTTTAAAACAATTTTCAACGTTTCCAAAATCGCAGCCTGCCTAAAATATCAGTTAAATCAAAGTATTTTGCCTAAAATATCAGCCTGTATTCCTTTTGCAGGTTTGAGGTCAGATAACTTCAATACAAAAACATTTTTTTGCTTTTTTAAATGTTTTACTGATTTCGTAATTGTTTTACTTTGGGTTTGTACATAACATCATAAACACGGCCGCAGACTAAAGTATTTTTGAGGAATTAATAATAAGCGCATTTTTGAATGAAACGTTGGAATGACTCATGTTTTGATAGAACTTTAATCGATCTTTAGCTGAGCGGAACCTTATTTGGGTTTTAGTCACTTGTTTTTCAACTCTGAAACACACTGTGGCCACAGAATTTTCGTCAATTAGTTATAAAATACAGAATGGGAATTTCGAATGAGGAAACTAACAAGAAATATAAAATACCTTTATTAAAACTTTCTTGAATTAAAACAAGCTTGAGGAATTTAAGATAATATGCCGATTTTGATTTTATTTACGAAATAAATTAAGTCGAATAATTTGAATTGACTTTAACTATGGGAAAACAAGATTCAAATTTTATCGAGACCCTTGTCGTCCTGTATAAAAGTTCCGTTGCCACTCACAATAATTATGAAATTTCATTCGTGATTTTGAGCAGTCTTTCATAAGCATATTTTTATTCATTGTGTGCAAATGGGGCAACACGCTAATCTCTTGGGAAAAATGACTTCCTTTCCATCAGCCAATTAATTCCTTCCTCTACTGGGAACATTCCGTATTTTATATATCCGAGATTATACGTTTTCGTTTTAAAGTCGTAACCGACTGAACCGCGCATTATCATATCAAGTTTTATTCGGCTGGAGATTGTGTTGAACAAATCGAATTAATTAAGAGCCAATGTTGGGCAGATCTGAAGGAAGGGTGCAGTTGTATCCGGTTTTAATTAAGCGATATGCTCGAAAAAAATTTACGTTTTAATTACTGTTATGTACCTTGAGATTTGAGAAAATTATACCTAAAAGGCGGAATGCTTCAGCATATTAGAAAGGTAAATTGACTTCTACCAATAATCGAGTAATCCGCAGTAGTTTGCCCCTAAGAATTCAAGAATGGGTGTGCGCTTACTAAGGATGTGTGTTTATGTAATTTTACAGTAGTAAAAAAGTGATTGAAAACAGTAAAAAATATTTTAAAAGCCATGGAGATCATTTGCAGCTTATAGTTAATGAGGCGTTCCAGAATTCCCAAAAACAGACGAAATTCTATTTGTCAAATGATGATAATAAAGTTTAAAAGACTGATTAATACTGTAACGTTTTGAAAAAGGTTGTTAATGTGCTGGTCTTTAAATGTTTTGCGAAATCCTCAGAGATGAGAGACAAAAAATGCCAAGACTTTAAAATTAAACATATATTTTTTAATTTAGCAGACATTTTCTTTTAGAAATTCCAAACGCCGAGAACAAATTTTTAAGTGGTCTCAAAATAACAAGAATTATATTTATCTATTCTTTGTAGACTGGACGACATTCAGACAAACCATAGAAGCGCCAAAACGATCGATCCTAAGCAAATATTTGATTGCTTTTCTTTTGAAGAACCAGAACGGTTTGGTTTTTTAACAGAAACTTGCTTTAGGCCTGTTTATTTCATCATTGGTTACTTGTTTCTCAGAACCATGTGAAAAAACCACTAAAATGGGTACAATGAAGTTTTTTCTCAGCTGTCATTGTAGTATTTTTTATTTCGTTTTTGACTGTTTTAAGGGATATTTATTGGTGTGTTTCCTTCTTTTTGAAGCTACAACTTTTTATTTGCCGTTACCATTTTCTTGGCATTCAATTCTTACAATTTAGTAACTTTTCTATTCTTTCTTTAAATAAATAAACACTTTTATATTTTGTCATTAATCGTTATTAGAATAACTATATCTAGTGATGTTTGTATACATTTTTGCATATTTAACAATTTATTCCACTCTTGAATGCATTGCGTTGCACGTAACCGTACCAAGATCAAAAACGCATTGTGTTTCATTAAAATTTTTAACGCACTATTCAGTTCTCGAAGTCATAAATATCCAGTTTTCCTAATTTTATCGCAAAAAGAAAACTTTTTACAGAGGGAAGGAACCTAAGGCCTGCTACTCTAAAAAAAGGTACCAAATTGGGGAAAATAAAAAAAATATTTTATCTCATTTCATCTAAATAAAAAAGTAAAATCATTAAAGCCTATTGGAATGTTTATTGTAGATGAATCAATGATAGCACTTAAAATAATAAAAACTCGTTCACATTTAATAAAATGTTGATTTCTTGCATGTTAGCGTTGAAGAATTGGAAAAATACACAATATGAAAGCACCCCATTTTAATAGAATACGGGGGTGATGCGCTTGGTAAACCAAGGGTGAAATCAAAGAGTACAATGCACCTGTTCGTGCTACGCTTCTTCGACGCTTAACGGGGCATGAAGAAGACGCTCCGAATGAGTTTAATGGCGTGCCATACGCGAATTACCATTTCGATGAATTGTTGTATTTCATGCACATATGTGAGTGTTACGGTGTCTTTACATGAGTAAAAAAAATTTCCAGGATCGCACTATGGAACGGAAAATATGAATATAAGATTTTCCACAATCTCTTTCAAAATATAACAAAATTTTAAAAATGTACAATTCTTCAGAAATTTACTGGTTTTATTAATATGTATTCTGTTGATTGATTTATCAATTAACTCTTGGAAAGTTCAGTATTAGTACGATTGAGGAAGATAAAAAACTAAAACATTGATGGGAGAAAACATACCACAGGCAAAAAAAGTATCAATAATCAATAAAATTGGCAATTTCTTAGAAAAGGGAATAGAATATTTTAGGTCAAAATATCACTAAACCCGATAGGCATTCACTTAGTTATGTACAACGCTGTGTTATTCAATAAACCAATTTACTAATAAACATCCATCAAATATTATATAATCTTGCTACCAAGTAGTACAAACAGCAAAACTTTGCCAAATTTAAGAATTCGAAAAAATAGAAACGGCTACATGCGAGCTCTAAAAACCATTAGCAAGTGAATACAGTTGAAATAAAAAGCCCTAAAGGCGAGAATCACTGAATCATTTAAATATAATTAATGTCTTTTGTTTCTGCTCCACTTACTTTACTGGGAAAAAAATTATGAACAGTTGTAAATAATTATGAAATACCTGAAATTAATTTTAAAGTCCAGACCTGCCCCAAAACTGTACTGTTATAGACCAATTCTTGAGCGCAAATGGTAATAAAAAGTATTATTTTATTTTTTCCTTAGCTGAGGCTAATTAAAAAAAGTAATTATTGTGTGCATTTTAGCGCTAACTAGAGCTCGAAGTGGTATTGCTTCGTTACATGTTCCTGCGTGATTACAAAAATTATAAAGGATCAATATAGAAGACTATTTTAAACGTTTTTATTTAATTAACAAGCTCTTATTCCGTACGTTTCAATGTTAAATTGCTGGTACGTATTATTCGGATATAGGTATATTAATAATGATAGTATCTAACTCTCAAAGTCATCTCTAATCTTAATACATTGTTTCTGTTAATTGAACGACAAAAAACGATATGGAATTGATGCACTTTGAAAAACACGTTGAAAGTTTAAAAGCTCTTGCAATTCTACATGTTCTACTTGGCTTACCAAGCGCGACACCCTTGCATAATAAAAGTTAGACACATAAGTAATCATTAAAAAATATTCTACTGTGACTTTCAGTTGAAGAATCGACCGGATTTTAGACTTGTAATTAAAAGGAGGTAAATAAAAAAAACCGTCCTATAGAAATCTTATTTAATATAGTAAAAACAACAGTATTACTACTACTATACAACTACTAACAAAGCTATTATCACTGCAGGTAATAAAACAGCAGTACGGATACAGCCTTACGAAAATTCCATTGTTTTATAAAAACATTTACATCTGGAAATTTCAACTTACACACTGAGTTTTTTAGTACAGATCCAGCAATATGAACAATTTGTTGATATTGGCTAATTTAACCATTCATTCCAAATAACACAACATTTAATGGAATATTCAGTCCTACAAAATCTCAAAACTTAGGAGTCAAGTTTCGCGAGAATATCGGTTTCGCGGTAAAGATGATATTCAACGTTTTCTTCTACGTCCACTTTGGTACCTCCATACTCCGGAAGAAGAACCAGTTCTCCCACTTTGACTGATATGGGAATATGGTTTCCATCCTAAGAGGAAATTAAAATATTAAATGTAATTTTCAAGATATCTGAAACATTTGTTTCTTTGAAAGGGGTGAATACAGTTGAGAAAAACCAATGAATTTAGTGTGCCATTACTTTTTTAAATGGATAACAGTTTCATTAGAACTAAACGTATTTTTTACATGAGCCATTAATATACAGTTGTAATAAAAGCAGTTACAATCGCATTACAAGAATATTTAATCAAAAAATTGCTATAAAAAGCCGATTTAATTTATTAAAAATCCCAAATTTATCATTTCATATATTTATGACGTTCACATTTTATTGACTTTAGGCATCGTATAAGTCCATTTGAAATTAACAAAAGCTTAAACGTCATTCAAACTAATATTAAGTATGTAGTATTAACCACTACTTCATATTTATTCAAACAAGCCCACAAATGTTTCGATATCAAATGATTTAAACGCATTTAAAAAAATGGCAATACTATTATAACGGAATTAAATTCAGGTCTAATACTCTTTCACCTTGAAGAGAAGACATCAACAATATATCATTTTTTGGAAACAATGGGAATCACATTATTAAAGACATTTAAAAATACATATTTTTGGTTTTTATAAAATCCTTATAATGTTATATATACATATATGTTAAAATAAAACCAAAAAATGTACATCAATGTATTCAGAAAAATTAAAGGTCTTTAATTATGAAATATTAGAGATCCCCGAATAAATGAGAAAGTATTACCGGTAAAACCAAACTAAACTCTCAAGTCTGTAGTTTCATTTTTGTTTTTGTAATTCGACTGCTAAATTGCGGTTTTTTCTTCAATTTTCAGGCCCATGTATAAAAATATATTTAATAACTAAATTTGTCATAAATTCTCTAAAAGATGGTACCAGACGAATTTCGTATTTCTTCTTGGTTGAAATTGTTGGATTGTTTTTTTCTCTTCCTTTCTTTATTAATATTTATATTATAAACATAAATATTAGGTAAAAATACAAACAAAAAAGGATTTCCAATTTTCAGAATACAATTACATTTCTTCATATGTGCATGTGATTATTAGTTCTCTAATTGCACCTTATTTTTTGGGAATGTAAAAAGCAGATATCGCTGGTTATAGACTGGAGAATTTGTATATCAATAAAAATAAATTCGATCTGGTCAATGAGGCGAAGGACGCCAAAACATATAAACTAACACAAATTAGACTTATATTATGTTCCGTTATCGAAATGAATGCACATTTATTGGCTTAGTTGTGTAAACATACAAGTGAACAATCACAATTAAAACATATATTATCATTATATAAAGACAATTTGAATGCAAGTTCTTTTAGATATGAATCCACATTGATGAATTGGAATAAATTGCAAACTTACTTCTTTTCTTTGGCCGGGTCCAACTGCTACGACAGTCCCCTGTAAAATTTTGCCTTGTGCCTTTTCAGGAATAACAATCCCACCTTTGGTTTTTGTAATGGCCTCTGCCTTTTTAATTAGAACTCGGTCGAACAGAGGGACCAAACGTTTCAGGGATGCGCTCTGTAAATTAAAGAACAATCAATGTAGTTAAAAAATTACTTTAAACTGATATAAGCAGACTCCCTAAGAGTCCAAATAATTCACATTCAACATAAAACACATTTATCATAACAAGTCAGTGCAGTTTCGTTCCCATTAATGTCAGTAACTTTTTTAGATGCTAAATAAGAGCATGTCTTGATTTTAAGAGATCGTTCTTATATGGAGACATTTTTCTTTTCTAGGACTATTAAACTAAAATTAAATCTAAAGTAAAATAAAGGAAACAAAATAGTATTAAATTTGAAAGATATGACTCTAAAATGAGAATGTTACATACGCCCCATACCGTTTGTATGGGGCGAAACTTAATTTTGAATAATTATTATACATATGTATATGAATTCTGAGGTTAAAACGTAAACGGTTTTACTAATCTAAATTCGCCTCTTTAATAAGAGAAAATAAATAAAAAATAACGGAAAAAATCAACGAATTAACTAAGTATGAGGGTTTTGAAACTTGCAGATGTGCTTGCAACGTTTCTTTTAAATCCCCAGTAGGAAATTGTTTAAAATTCAATTATAGTTTATTCCGAAGTTAAAAGCAACCAAAATGAAAAGCTTTGAAAGTGTGATGTCAAAGCTTCAGCACTATGAAAAAAATTAACGAGTTTAGCATTTTACGAATGGAGTTTGGAAAACTTTAGAAGCAAAAGTCCTCACTTGATTTTCTCGGCGGTTCTTCATATTCACTATAAATTTCCGATTGATATACGGAGCTCCTCCGACTTCTAAATGTAACTTTCTTAAAAGAAAAATTAATATAGGCGTTTTTTCTTAGTTGGGCAAATAATTCGGATTACTTTGAGGTAGAACTGTTAAATTACCCAAAAAGTATTTTATAAAAAGTGTTTTCACTATACTTTTGGAATTATTATCTATCAATTTTTGGTGTTCTGGCTAGTTGGAATTTGATCCCCACGAAACAGAAAAACACTTATCATTTAGGTGTTGAAATGAAAATGAAAAAACGTGGTCGTACTAATGAATGTAAATCGATGCTTTCTAGGTAGGTTCTTCTAATTATAAAAAAAAAACTAAGCTAACTCATGTTTCAGAACTACTGGGAAAGACAAAGTTAGATATTTTTGGCAGAAATATTGCCATCTTTTCCAAATAAAAAGTTGAAAAACTTGAGCAAATCGTTTAAAAATCACAAGTGGATAACTAAACTGACATTTCTGGAATATTAAACCTAAATGAAAGTCGAAATTCTTCTTATATTCTATACTTTTCACTATTCATCGCTACTTGTGCCAGGCACAGCACTAGACTAAATAATTTACATCAATTAATTTAAAAAATGGGGCACAGAAAGCCACGCGGGCGTTCAGTGCTAGATGAAAAATCCTCCTTTATTAAAAATGGAATACATTTACTGTGCATAAACGCCCCATTGTAGTATATCGAATGTCTCACTTACCATCTTGAGTGTAGTTGGTCTTTTGGTGCTTTGGAAAACTAAATGAAGTAGCAAGTTTCACGTGGAGAATTTTCTGGAAGAACCGGTTTCACACTTTCCTGGAGGTTATCAATTTTGACGTTCTCGAACTTTGCACTCAAAATTAGACGCCACTGTTTCTCTCTTTCTAATATCACGAAACTGAATGTCCAGAATGTCCCCTGAGAGAGACACGACGATATGGGAAGCGCGAATAAATTTACTACGCGTGACGCGTGACAATCAATAGGAACTGGGAACAGAGCAGTAAACAATGCATCGGTGTTGTCAGCTTAAAACAAATCCGTTCAACGTATGTATTATTATTTTTTGTTGGGATTTCAAAAAGCTTAAGGATGAAAATCGCAATAGAACATATAATACATAACGGAGCTATTTTTTTTATTTATACGTATGTTAATTAAATGAAACGGTTTTTCATTTTGTATTTCTTATAAATTCAATGAAAAATTTTTGGAAATATTTTTGAAAGAAAAACGATAGCAGTTGTGGAGTTAGGTTTTTTTGAGAAACTTGTGACTAAAGAAAATAATTTTTATACATGATTTTTTTTCGTATTATTTTTGTCAATTAGTATACTAATTGACTAATAAGTTATAACTTATGTGCTGATTAAAATTGATTCAATGGTTCTCTCCAGCGAAAAATATTACTGGGAAATTAGAGAAAAAATTAAAACTGTTTCTAACAACTTAGCAAAATTTCCTAAGAAAGCACGTAGTTAACGTAAAGTACGAACGTAAAATCTGCTTATAATTTTTCCCTTATCTATAATTCTCTGAATTATATGTATTTAAACTAATGGGTTTTTCGGGTTTTTAAGCCGTCGCCGAAAAACCCATTAGTTTCAAGGAATGGCCTCGAAAGTCTATCTCTTTTGATATATGTATTTAACCTGACAAAATGGCGAATGACCAATAAAGTATTGTATTATGGTATTAGGACAGCTTAAATATCATAGCATAAGTATTAGCACAGTATAAAGATTATAGTCTTTATGCTGTAGTATAAAAGAAACGGAAAATTTTGTATGTTCTTCAATTATAAATTCGCTTGAATTGCTTTAAAAAATACGCCATTTCTTTTTATTTGTGGTAAGCTGTTAATGATTCGTTCATTTTACGCAACAAATTTAAAAATAACTATCTGGTCTTAATTAAACTCAGATCTACATATTCTATTTGAAATTTTTGGGCAAGTTGTATAAAGTACTAAAATTATGTGAAAACTGTTTTATACATTGTACTAAAACTTTGCACAAAGACAAAGTTTCCAGTTTCTAATCAGATAATATTTAAGTTTTAGTTTTGTTCAATTCTTAATGGTATTCTGAATCTTCATTTTTTGCTTTGACATTATAGCGGATGCGCCAATTAGAAAATACTTTCCTTGCTTGATTCCATGATCATTTTAATCAATAAAAAATATGCATTTCTTATTTATCTTCTCACACCCTTTGTCAAGTTAAACAATTTCGTTTATTGTTGTTGCATAGTTTTAGCTATAGATTTATCTTGCTATACAAAGT
>NW_026018508.1:6620649-6623248 GCF_020466585.1 Dendroctonus ponderosae
AAAATCAACGTCCTTTTAGGTCTTTGCCTTCTTGAAAACCTTGAGTTTGTCTGAATTATTTTCTACATTTGCTGCACATGTAGAAAATAATTGACAATAAATAACAAACTTAAGGTTTTCAAGAACGCAAAGACCTAAAAGGACGCTGATTTTTACCAATCATGAGTTTGAATAAAATTTTAAATCTGATGATGGCGCTGTTGTCTCGCTAAAACGTAATGAAATAAACGATGTTACTAAATTTTTACTTCACACTTTGACTAAAACCCAGGAAAGATAGGAATATCATAAGAAATATTTAACAATTTCGGACGATCTCAAACTCAGAAATGCACCAACTTCCTATGGCAGAAGGAAGATTGTACTTGTAGGTACTGTAAAAGGTTTTTCATATTGAAAGTGATTTCAATATTCAGTTAAATTTACATTTTGAGTCACATTTATTCCATTCATTGAGAAAGATTAAGTACATTTCAGTGTATGTATAACACTAGAATTTCAATTAAAAGCGCATGCCGAATATCAAATGGCAAATTTTGCTCACAAAGTAAGTTTTATTGATAGGAAAAAAATCGCCCCTGTCATGAGCTGCACCACATCTTGAATTTTCCTGCATATTATTTTGTAATCCAACTGATATAAAACAGAACAATGCGTATAAATCTTCGCTGCGACAAGTATTATATTCGACAAATATTGTTTATTTTGTTGTTTATATTCCTAATTGTGTATTTTTTTATTACTTCTGTATATATTTAAAATAGAAATTAAACTATTACTATCTTGTGTGTGATGAAGCACGAACGTTCAACAGCGTCCATCCATGTACCTAAAAATCCGTGGCATATCAAACTTTTTTTTTCCGAGTTAACACCTTGTATTGTGTTGTGTATGTTGTGGACAATTCGACAAATAATCTAACTACCAATTGAGCAAACATTACAATGCCAAAGCAATTTGCAATGATTGAAATGCTGATATAGGTCTGCATCTGCAACAGCAAAATCTAATAATTGAATTTCGTCACTTTCAAATAATTATATAACTATGTGTTACATATGGAGTTGCAGAAAAAACGACATTCATCTGGTACTTAATAACTGTACAGTCACCATAAATTCTTATAATTCTAATAACGCATATACAGGGTGAGTTTTTTTCGATGACCAGTACAGGGATCTTCGAAACTATAGCAGTTACGAAAAAGGTTAAATGAACAAAGTATTGTAGTTTTGATTGCTCGTGATACTCGTAAAAAACTCACCCTGTATATAATAATTAATTTCAATGAATGGCCACTATTGATGCCAAAAACGAATTAAAAATGTACATATATGTATATTAATAATTTATTGGGAGCTGCATAGAATGAGCAAAATTGCCCGAAATTGGCTTGGAAAACGCGATTAGCTAAACCGAGCGAGTAAACTGGTAACCGGAAAATAACAGTTCCAGGCTTGGGCTCTTATGGTGCAACAATCGTGCACCGGCTATCGGCGTTAGCGTCGCGACGCGGCTGCGGCGGTGGCGGTGGCGTGGACACGGCGGCGGCTGCGGCGCGTGTCTGACGCGTCTCGTGCCTAACAAGCACCGTCCCCTCCTGCCCCCAACCACCCCGTTGATCAGCACATATCAAAATGGGATCAACTAAATTCCCAACTTGAAAACAAAAACCCAAAAAACCCACACAAACCACAAGAAATACAAAATATCATCCACACAAAGTATCAAAGGTAAACGAACAGTACCCAACTTGTTTTTACTTAAATTTCGTTGATAGACAGAAATTCGTTTTACGGTCCTGTTTTTCGCGACGATTTCGGGGTTTCATCAGTGTGTTTTGTTTAAAATTGGTAAAATTGTGCAGGAGATATTCTAAAAGTATATACAGGGCGGTTTTTAAAACTAGACATACCAATAAAGGTCTAAGGACACTGGGCAATTGGCTTCAGGAGTTGAAGTAGATAGAGGACGACCAAGAGATGTTAGCTTTCCAGATATAGAGGAACAGGTATTATTGGATATCTTCTTCTTCTTCCTCGTACGTTAGGACTCAGAGTCCTGTGTTTTTCTTCAACTTCCTAGTCCTGGGATGCTGATGTCTAGCTTTCGTACCATCGCTTCGGTGGTCTTCCTGGGAGTCTTGAGCTGTTAGGTTTTTGGTCTTTGGCGATTTTTGCCATTCGGTCGACGGCCATTCTCTCTACATGGTCTCTCCTTGCTCTGGTCCATCTTACAACATCCGAAACCTTACAGGAATCTCTAATTTCCTCACTCCTTTTCATATCGTATAGTGTGTGTCCTGTTATGGATCTTAGGACTCGCATTTCTGTTGTTCTTAGCAAGCGTTTGGTTGTTGTGTTTTCCGCTCTTGTTTCTGCGGCGTATGTCATCACTGGTCTCACGCACGTTTTGTAGATTCTGACTTTACTCCCTCTACTCATGTGCTTGTTTCTCCAGATGATGTCTCGTAAGTACCCCGATATTAGAGCGGCTTTTGATGTTTGATTCCTTACTTCCTCCTCTAGATTCCTGTTACTCGTGATGTTTGCTCCAAGATATTTAAAGGTCATCACCTGTTCTACACTTTGGTTGTAAA
>NW_026018508.1:6623348-6631353 GCF_020466585.1 Dendroctonus ponderosae
TTTTATGCAAATTTGACATTATTGCATTTCTATCAATGCATAAATGAAGAATAGGAAAATAATTGGTATTAAAAAAAGAAAATTTATATAAATAAATCACCCAATCTTATTCCCGAAGCWGTYCCATATTGATTCTGATAAGAAACGCATCAGAAATGCAGGAGAAAGTAGAATAACCAACAATAAATAATTWAACTGCGTCTCTAGCAATTAGSATAGCAGCATCGGCTATGTTAAACCGTTRCTACAATCTACAGRGTGTAATWTCTTTAAAATTTTAKGSKCAGTTTTACCYGCTTAGYGTTATATGAAGAGCGCCACTGATAWTTTTMGGGRCAACTTACATTRTCATTGCAKCTGTACMWATKTTSMAAGTTRWMATYSAACTRMAARCTTGAAYATTCGAAGMAACWKSAAAAYTWAACTRCAATTTTGCAACAWKWMWYAATTYTRYAWMAACACARTTYAAMTTAAMMTYAAWTWTTYTTMTCGMAMACTGWGTTYMRTWACYMTRAGYAAAAACTGTGGATCATTCTMYATAAWTKTTCAACTTAAAMTSMWWTKKKCTTCTGCACAKTKTKTCAWAAKMWCCWTGWWKCRMASATTTTCTAAAARAGAAAATCGCMAATAACTAAACRTTTAGTCACTAAATAAAAATTTTMATRTTGTTRACAWTCAAAGACTGTTCAAAACACTAGAATAAAATGTTTAAAATATTCAGAGACAAATGCAAATTCTCTAAACTGTTATGGATATCAATTTCTTCAATTTCAAGCATCAAASATCAMAGGTAAAGAAACGAAAATRWGATTTTAGAAATTGTTTGTATGGATATTGGGTATACTGGTCCCAATAACATTTCCAAACGTAAATTAACTAAAAAATCGATATAAATTGTAAAGCCTCAAAAGCTCCATAACAGAAAGTTAGTTACTTTATAAGCGACCTGGATATCAAAAGAACTTTCACCAATTTTTTTAAATATCGRCTTCAAAAGTTATTTCTTAATAATTTTACTCTTCATCGTAAAAAGTCACATTATAGTTATGACTGGAAAATGGGCAAATGCTTGTTAGTATTCATTTTACAGCTTTGGAAGCTCAATAAGTAAAATTCCTATTTTATAAATGAAGTGAATTTTTTAAATAAAAATAACTCTTTAACGGATGAAAAATTTTTCGAAAGATCACACAAAACGCGGCGCTAAATCGTGGAACTAATGCAACAAGTTTTGCGAGAATAATGAAATTAGCCACGGAAAGAAGAAAAAATAACGGAATCTTATCACATACATTTGATTTAGTATATTTGTGAATGAATTTGTTGAATCAGACTTTCTTGCCAAATTTACATGAGTCCAAAGAAAGTCGACGAGTTTTCTTGTAAAATCGATCTCTTCATGTTTAAGCAATAAAAGATTCAGTTTGCCAGTATTTTACAGTAAAACGTTAGGAAAAACGCGGTTTTTCTGTTTAGAGACAGTGTTTTTTAGAAATTGACCTAAAAGTGAAGAAACTCCGGTTTTCAAGAGTTTTTCAAATTCCGGAAAATTTTTTGGAAAAAAACCTCGAAATAATTATTAGGGTTTTGTCCATAATTCAAAGCTGCAAAAAGTTTTCCAAACATTTTTTCAAAGCGGTTAAGGAGGCAGATACCTGAAGATTGCCAGTATTTTAAGTAAAACTAAAAAATTATGCGATTTTTGTGTAGAAAGAATTGCTTAATAGAAACTTTGTTAAAACTGAAATGACCTGAAAATTCAAAGAAGCTTTAGAAATGTTCATAGCGATGAGGGCGGCGAATTTTCCCAATAACTTTTGCTCACTGGTCGTTTTTTCAAGATAATCCTAATTACTTTCGATAAAAAAACTGAATAAAATTATTTGGCTTTTGTACCAAATTTCAAGCGGAAAACTCAGAAAATAATGTTTTTTTTTGCGTTTTCTATTAAAAACTTTTAGTTTTGTGATCGGTTTTAGAGAAAACCTTGATGGGTTTCGAAAAAAAACGGTAGGAATTTATTTTCGTTTTTGTCCCGAATTCGACACTGAAAAAAGTTTCTGTAAATTTTTCGCAAAGCTATAAATTTATCTTGTAATTTTTCGCGCAAAAGTCCTTCACATCGTCAGTATTTTTAAGTAAAACTCTAAAAAATAGACCGTTTTTGAGTAGAAAGTAAAGCAAAAAAAATCAGTCTAAACTAAAAAACCACATTTTTTAACAAAACTACAGTTTTCAGAAGAATAGAGGTGACGAGATTTCCATTAATGTTATAAACTTCTGTTCGTTTTTTGATACAAAATTGTATGATTTTTGTTCCAAATTGAAAGCTGGAAAGGGATTTCAAATCTTTTTACAAAGCGACGAAGGATTCGAAATTTATTTCATAATTTTTCGCGGAAAATACCTTAAGATTGTCAGCATTTTAAAGTGAAACTTTAGAAAATTGAGCATTCAGAAGAAAGGGTAATTTTGCTAAAACTGAAAAATTCCCAAATTTGAACATTTTTAAAATATTATTAATAAATGGCATTGAAAATAAATTGAAAAAAGTTTTAAAAAAAGTCATCAACATTTTCCCAGCAACGGAACTGAGTTACTGCGCCGGTGCGTTGGGTTGGCGCACCAAGCCATTTGCGCAGCACTGCGAAAACTTCTAAAAATTCACTGAGTTACTCAGGCCTAGGAGTAGGTACATAAAGTAATAAAGTATTAGATTAAAAGAAAAATAGTTCTATAGCCACACTACTGTGGGTGTGTCTCTTGTAATGTTGCTTTCAGTACACCGAATTAACACCTGGCACATTCCCTTTGCTTTATTCACGCTCTAACTTGTGAACTGTGTTTGTGTTATCAAGCAAAGCTTTGATAAGGTTACGATAAAACACTTTTTTATGTAGTTGTCGTGTATTTGGTTCACTCAATGCTGAAAATGTGGTAGCGATTAGTTGCCACGACATATTTTTTATGATTGGATCAGCCCCAATTTTTTAGCTCAAGATAACTTTGCTAAAACTTTTTTGGTTGGCAACAATATGAAAACCATTTTTGTCGAAATAATTTCGCCTGATAATAGAAATAAACTTCCCTACCTACTCCACTAGGCGGCAGATACGCTCAAAGTCTTGTTAGCAATAATTCTCAGCCGAAATACGGAAACTGCGAGCTCGGATTTGCAAAATTAGAGGCATTTGATCTTTTTCCCATAATGATCGGGCGCCCCTGCCACCCACACTTAGAGCCTCATCCGCTCCTGCGGCAGGGCGCGGGGGCGAGCGGAGGCGTCCGGGGGCAGAACAGGTTGGCCGGTAAATGAGCAGTAATAAAGCCGGCCAGAGGAGGCAGCAGCCGAAGCGCCCACTGCCACGCTGGTTCACAAGTGCCCACTTTTGTTGCACCCCTGCGAATTCGCAAAACCGATTTTAACCGTTTCACTTCTCTTAGAACAGTTCAGCTTAAATTATTTATTTATTATTCGCTTCTTTGTGTCTGTATCAGGTTTGGGAATGACTAATTATTATAACGTATCTCTCAGCATGGTGATCATTTGATAAAACATTGTGAAAATGGAGACATCCGAAATATAAAAATAATCGAATGCAAGACTTTACTAAGATTGTTGATGCCCTCAAACGTGCTACTTTTTGGAGCTACTGTTCGGAGGCTGCTCATTTTAAATAAACGGCAATATCCAATTATTCGTATGCTATAAGTAAAACACCCTCTTCTAAAATATGCATCAATAAAAAAAGACAGATTAAATTATTTAAACTTGGTTATACTTTGCTTTTCCTTTAACAGATTAGAAATGTTGAGCCTATCAATCATTCAACAGATTGTTCACTGAGGAAGAAAAAACTTCCAAAATGCTCTGTCACTAAATCGTCCCTATGGTCAGTGAGTTGATATTGATTGATTAAAAATAAATGTTTCCCAAACAAATATAATTGAAGGAATTGAGATATAATTATATGGCCACTTCCGCCGATTAAACATCTAATATAAGACGTAGTATCATTTCTGCTATGATCAGTATAATTTTACTATAAAAGTAGCCACAGCAGAAACGAGACTTCAGCTTAAAGATAGTCAGTCAGTCTACGGTTACGTTCGGTCACATACATTTGAAATCCATATTATAGAAATTGTATTAATTTTGAAATAAAAGTGTTTTTAAAAACGCAAGTTTCAAATTAATCAATAAAATTATATGTATCATATTTTACATCTAATTTAGCAGGTTTGCGACTCCTCACGAAAGCTAATTAGAGACAAATAAAACTACCATCGAAATGATTCTTTATCTGAATCTGAATTCTTAGTGAAATTTGATGGCAAATCTGTATTAATGAAAAACAGTGCATTTTCGCAATTTTGGCTCCAACTTTTTAAAGGTCAAGAGTTTCTCGAAAGGCTTGAAAAGGTCTAGTATTTTTATTCGTATCCAGGTCCAATCATTTTTCAAATGAAAAATTGGTCTAATATTCTGGAGCAGTTTACCAAAAACGCATTTAAATCGTTTAGTAAAAAGTTTAAAAAATATGAAGAGTTTTAAGGCTTCTCTGATGCCCCTTAGGTTGCAAAAATCTGCTTCACCTATTAATTATTTCGAACAGCAAACAGTCTTCGATTTTTCGAAAAAATTCCCTTAAAGCTTTTTTCCAAAGACAATCAAACAAAACCTTTCCAAAAACTGTACTTTTCATTTATATTACAGATCTATTGCAGGCCGTCACATTCAATATGGTGAATTTTTTTAATGTAAACATTTTTTGATTAGAGTTATTTTTGAATGATCTGCTTGAATGTTGGGTTGTTTTAGTTCTATTTGTAAGATCGGCTAAAAAACTGCATTTTGCTTGATGATTGATTTCAAAAATCAACACCTATCGACTTAACAGTTTTCAAATCGACTTCCTGCGTTTTCAAAATTTTTGCAACTTCTTAAAATTTGACAGTTTATGGGAACACTTAATATCAAGAATAGTCAATATAGTCATATAAGTCAAGAAAAAAGGTTGGTCTGATATCATGTTTGCCAAACATTCACTCAAACGACTTAGTAAACAGTTTTAGAGGTATGCAGGGTTTTAAGGTTTCACTTATGTCCAAATGTACAAAAATCTGCTTCCACTTTTATTTACTTCTACCAACCAAAAGTTTCCGATTTTTAGAAAGTCTGCCTTTAAATCTTTTTTTAAGGCAAAACTAACCCAAACCTTTCCGAAAACTGTAATTGTCAATTATATTGAACGTCTATTGCAGGCTGAATTCAATATTGAGAAATTTATCAGTCACATTCAATATTGGAAAATTATTTAATGTAGATATTTTTTAATAAAAGTTGTTTTTGAATAATCTGCTGAAAAATTATTTGCGTTCTTTCAATTCACTTTATAGCATGGCGAAAAACCGCACTTTAGTAGTTAGTACCACAATAAAGTGAATAGATAATTTCAATCGAATACAAAAATCGAAGCAATCTGAGTTCCAAATAAAACTCCAAATAAGGACAGATCAATAGACTTCATAAGTAAATGAAATCGAGTGTAGTGAAAAGCTTGTTCATATATGATGGTCAATCATGTGATAACGCTCGATATATGGCTTCTTGTGTAAACTTATTAAAATACATTCCACAATTTGAAACCGAAAATTAAATTTACGAATATAAATAAACACAAAATCGTTGGAATACAAAAGAAGTCACTAAAAATTATAGAAATACTTAATTCTGATTTATTTTCCTGACTGCGTGTACTTGTTATGATATTCCTATCTTTCCTCGGTTTCAGTCAAAGTGTGAAGTCGAAATTTTGAAGCATCGCTTATTTCATTACGTTTCGGCGAGGCAACAGCGCCATCATCAGATTTAAAATTTTACACAAACTCATGATTGGTAAAAATCAACGTCCTTTTAGGTCTTTGCCTTCTTGAAAACCTTGAGTTTGTCTGAATTATTTTCTACATTTGCTGCACATGTAGAAAATAATTGACAATAAATAACAAACTTAAGGTTTTCAAGAACGCAAAGACCTAAAAGGACGCTGATTTTTACCAATCATGAGTTTGAATAAAATTTTAAATCTGATGATGGCGCTGTTGTCTCGCTAAAACGTAATGAAATAAACGATGTTACTAAATTTTTACTTCACACTTTGACTAAAACCCAGGAAAGATAGGAATATCATAAGAAATATTTAACAATTTCGGACGATCTCAAACTCAGAAATGCACCAACTTCCTATGGCAGAAGGAAGATTGTACTTGTAGGTACTGTAAAAGGTTTTTCATATTGAAAGTGATTTCAATATTCAGTTAAATTTACATTTTGAGTCACATTTATTCCATTCATTGAGAAAGATTAAGTACATTTCAGTGTATGTATAACACTAGAATTTCAATTAAAAGCGCATGCCGAATATCAAATGGCAAATTTTGCTCACAAAGTAAGTTTTATTGATAGGAAAAAAATCGCCCCTGTCATGAGCTGCACCACATCTTGAATTTTCCTGCATATTATTTTGTAATCCAACTGATATAAAACAGAACAATGCGTATAAATCTTCGCTGCGACAAGTATTATATTCGACAAATATTGTTTATTTTGTTGTTTATATTCCTAATTGTGTATTTTTTTATTACTTCTGTATATATTTAAAATAGAAATTAAACTATTACTATCTTGTGTGTGATGAAGCACGAACGTTCAACAGCGTCCATCCATGTACCTAAAAATCCGTGGCATATCAAACTTTTTTTTTCCGAGTTAACACCTTGTATTGTGTTGTGTATGTTGTGGACAATTCGACAAATAATCTAACTACCAATTGAGCAAACATTACAATGCCAAAGCAATTTGCAATGATTGAAATGCTGATATAGGTCTGCATCTGCAACAGCAAAATCTAATAATTGAATTTCGTCACTTTCAAATAATTATATAACTATGTGTTACATATGGAGTTGCAGAAAAAACGACATTCATCTGGTACTTAATAACTGTACAGTCACCATAAATTCTTATAATTCTAATAACGCATATACAGGGTGAGTTTTTTTCGATGACCAGTACAGGGATCTTCGAAACTATAGCAGTTACGAAAAAGGTTAAATGAACAAAGTATTGTAGTTTTGATTGCTCGTGATACTCGTAAAAAACTCACCCTGTATATAATAATTAATTTCAATGAATGGCCACTATTGATGCCAAAAACGAATTAAAAATGTACATATATGTATATTAATAATTTATTGGGAGCTGCATAGAATGAGCAAAATTGCCCGAAATTGGCTTGGAAAACGCGATTAGCTAAACCGAGCGAGTAAACTGGTAACCGGAAAATAACAGTTCCAGGCTTGGGCTCTTATGGTGCAACAATCGTGCACCGGCTATCGGCGTTAGCGTCGCGACGCGGCTGCGGCGGTGGCGGTGGCGTGGACACGGCGGCGGCTGCGGCGCGTGTCTGACGCGTCTCGTGCCTAACAAGCACCGTCCCCTCCTGCCCCCAACCACCCCGTTGATCAGCACATATCAAAATGGGATCAACTAAATTCCCAACTTGAAAACAAAAACCCAAAAAACCCACACAAACCACAAGAAATACAAAATATCATCCACACAAAGTATCAAAGGTAAACGAACAGTACCCAACTTGTTTTTACTTAAATTTCGTTGATAGACAGAAATTCGTTTTACGGTCCTGTTTTTCGCGACGATTTCGGGGTTTCATCAGTGTGTTTTGTTTAAAATTGGTAAAATTGTGCAGGAGATATTCTAAAAGTATATACAGGGCGGTTTTTAAAACTAGACATACCAATAAAGGTCTAAGGACACTGGGCAATTGGCTTCAGGAGTTGAAGTAGATAGAGGACGACCAAGAGATGTTAGCTTTCCAGATATAGAGGAACAGGTATTATTGGATATCTTCTTCTTCTTCCTCGTACGTTAGGACTCAGAGTCCTGTGTTTTTCTTCAACTTCCTAGTCCTGGGATGCTGATGTC
>NW_026018508.1:6631453-6647332 GCF_020466585.1 Dendroctonus ponderosae
TTTCATTTTCTATTATGTCGGCGGCTTCATGATTCCATGAAAATCAATTTCTTATTCTAGTTAAACCAAAGAATAGTGGTTAATGAGTTTTTTGTTGCGGCAGTAATTATTGTTGTATTTAAAATAAAGTGTCATTTCAGTTAGCGGGTTTATGAGAACCTCTCGTTTTTGGCTCAGAAATCAACTGTAATGTGAAAAAAGCTGCACCCGATGTAACTGTTCGATTTAAGAGGCTAAACCATTTTAGGAAAAGAATMTTYTKTAGTTCATCTAAGCKATTCAGAAAGTCTGTAGATTMATTTGAAAGRTSAAGTTTTCTSACTAAYTGCTCACCTGGTTAAAATAGTATGGTGGTAACACAGCGAGKGCTTTATTTAATAGCAATTATTTTTTATGCTAATTTTTCKTTTGATTTCTTGAAAATCTCCATATTCCAGACCTAACTTTGTCGCCAATAGTTTAACTCCTAATATTATGGAAACTTCCAAATATCTAGCTGATAGTCTGYGTATTGAATAASTTATTCTAACSAATTTTGCATTCCATTTTTAAATAATAATTTTTTCACAGAAATATTAAACAAGTACTCAAACAGAAGCYTTTGCTGTAAAATTAGGWTTTTCCTAAAAAAATCGACTATTATATAATTATACTCATATTACATAATTATACATCAGTGRTGATGAYTMTTTCAGGGAATAGAATTATAAAAACTATTTTCTGACTTTTGCATGAAATTATATCTTTGATATGTGCCATGCTAAAGTTCCAGTTGTACTTTCATGGTGGTAATTTAGTTTCCAAAGATAAGCTTTTCGTATAATCAAACAATACAGACACAGACTTGAAATGTAAGGATTGTAGCGGTACTTTATACATACTTGCTATTAAATCGTATATAATTTTATGAAACCATATTGCATTCAGCACAAAAAGTAGGTATAATTCGCATGTCTTATTAGGAACAATGGAACATGTTGCGTATTTCTACACAATGGAACATTTCGTCAATTATTTGTGACTTTTCTGAAAATGCTTACCTTCTTTAAATTCTCACTAGTAATGGAATACTTATAGTAATATCTTCCTTTCTTCGTAAATTGATCGGACTTAATGGTTTTTTAAAAGACTATTAAAGTTGTCAAAAAAGCATTTAAAAACTTGCAGAACATATTCGCCTTATTTTGCTTGTGTGTTTTTTATTAAAAAATTTCATTAATTACTTGTGTAGAATATGATTGAATTGATATGAATCAAATTCTAGAGATTTGATTTAAAAAAGGGCAGCTTTTATTGTCTGGAATTTTCGGCTGTGCATATTTAACTACAAACATATACAGGGTGGATATCAAACAGTAGATCCTTATTAGACGTTACGCTTTCATTATTACAGCTAAATTAAAATAACATATTATTTTGAAAACTTTCTCTAGTTACACCCGGAGTGATATCTGTAATATCGTTTAATATGAGGAGACACTGTAAGTAATTCATTTTAAATTTAGTTTGATAGTTATTAACACCATGTTTTAGTCTAGTCTATAAATTTTAGTCCGAGATTGAAATTTTGATAAAATTTGGATGTTTTTCAATTTTTAAGAACGGAAATTTAGCATGTTAACAATTTGCGTTTTTCGACCTGTGTGGAAAATAACTTATAAATCAAATCGATAAAATGCAATTTTGTCCGAAATCCATTAAGGAAACTGGGCAACATATACTGAGGTTTCAGATTAAACTAATCAAAAAATTAAGTGAATTCACACGTTTTGCGAACACATTTTAAATCTACTTACGTATTTTTGCCACACAATCCATATATTTAAAAAGCATTGTCAATTTATTATTTATTTTTATTTCTAATTACTATTTACTTGTTTAATAATTATTAGTCCTCATTAATTTTATTTGAAATTTTATTCAAACACCGTTCAAACGACATCACTTCTGGTATATCCTCTGATGAGATCACAGCTTGACTGAACATTGAGCCGTACAGAAATTGATTATAGTTTCAAGCATAAAATGAGATAAAAGAAGCGAAAGAAAAAACGCATCTAAGTTGGAGGAATCTAAGTTGAATGTAAATAACCTTTCGAAGTTTCTCAGCGGTTGATGAAAGGCGCTTTCTATGTTTTCATTGGTTTTTTCCAAAAAAGATGAACATTTTTAATAATAGTAACAGTAACAACTGGAACTGAAAATTAATACACCGAGTATTACGCTCGATGAAATATGGTAAAAAGTTCAAATGAATAAGTGGCAGCAACTGGTTCAGTTCGGAAATACAGAGTGTAAAGTTTTATATAGAAATTAGTTTTTTAGTCAATACATATTATTTAAAATATTTTTGGGCATTTTAAAACAATTTTCAACGTTTCCAAAATCGCAGCCTGCCTAAAATATCAGTTAAATCAAAGTATTTTGCCTAAAATATCAGCCTGTATTCCTTTTGCAGGTTTGAGGTCAGATAACTTCAATACAAAAACATTTTTTTGCTTTTTTAAATGTTTTACTGATTTCGTAATTGTTTTACTTTGGGTTTGTACATAACATCATAAACACGGCCGCAGACTAAAGTATTTTTGAGGAATTAATAATAAGCGCATTTTTGAATGAAACGTTGGAATGACTCATGTTTTGATAGAACTTTAATCGATCTTTAGCTGAGCGGAACCTTATTTGGGTTTTAGTCACTTGTTTTTCAACTCTGAAACACACTGTGGCCACAGAATTTTCGTCAATTAGTTATAAAATACAGAATGGGAATTTCGAATGAGGAAACTAACAAGAAATATAAAATACCTTTATTAAAACTTTCTTGAATTAAAACAAGCTTGAGGAATTTAAGATAATATGCCGATTTTGATTTTATTTACGAAATAAATTAAGTCGAATAATTTGAATTGACTTTAACTATGGGAAAACAAGATTCAAATTTTATCGAGACCCTTGTCGTCCTGTATAAAAGTTCCGTTGCCACTCACAATAATTATGAAATTTCATTCGTGATTTTGAGCAGTCTTTCATAAGCATATTTTTATTCATTGTGTGCAAATGGGGCAACACGCTAATCTCTTGGGAAAAATGACTTCCTTTCCATCAGCCAATTAATTCCTTCCTCTACTGGGAACATTCCGTATTTTATATATCCGAGATTATACGTTTTCGTTTTAAAGTCGTAACCGACTGAACCGCGCATTATCATATCAAGTTTTATTCGGCTGGAGATTGTGTTGAACAAATCGAATTAATTAAGAGCCAATGTTGGGCAGATCTGAAGGAAGGGTGCAGTTGTATCCGGTTTTAATTAAGCGATATGCTCGAAAAAAATTTACGTTTTAATTACTGTTATGTACCTTGAGATTTGAGAAAATTATACCTAAAAGGCGGAATGCTTCAGCATATTAGAAAGGTAAATTGACTTCTACCAATAATCGAGTAATCCGCAGTAGTTTGCCCCTAAGAATTCAAGAATGGGTGTGCGCTTACTAAGGATGTGTGTTTATGTAATTTTACAGTAGTAAAAAAGTGATTGAAAACAGTAAAAAATATTTTAAAAGCCATGGAGATCATTTGCAGCTTATAGTTAATGAGGCGTTCCAGAATTCCCAAAAACAGACGAAATTCTATTTGTCAAATGATGATAATAAAGTTTAAAAGACTGATTAATACTGTAACGTTTTGAAAAAGGTTGTTAATGTGCTGGTCTTTAAATGTTTTGCGAAATCCTCAGAGATGAGAGACAAAAAATGCCAAGACTTTAAAATTAAACATATATTTTTTAATTTAGCAGACATTTTCTTTTAGAAATTCCAAACGCCGAGAACAAATTTTTAAGTGGTCTCAAAATAACAAGAATTATATTTATCTATTCTTTGTAGACTGGACGACATTCAGACAAACCATAGAAGCGCCAAAACGATCGATCCTAAGCAAATATTTGATTGCTTTTCTTTTGAAGAACCAGAACGGTTTGGTTTTTTAACAGAAACTTGCTTTAGGCCTGTTTATTTCATCATTGGTTACTTGTTTCTCAGAACCATGTGAAAAAACCACTAAAATGGGTACAATGAAGTTTTTTCTCAGCTGTCATTGTAGTATTTTTTATTTCGTTTTTGACTGTTTTAAGGGATATTTATTGGTGTGTTTCCTTCTTTTTGAAGCTACAACTTTTTATTTGCCGTTACCATTTTCTTGGCATTCAATTCTTACAATTTAGTAACTTTTCTATTCTTTCTTTAAATAAATAAACACTTTTATATTTTGTCATTAATCGTTATTAGAATAACTATATCTAGTGATGTTTGTATACATTTTTGCATATTTAACAATTTATTCCACTCTTGAATGCATTGCGTTGCACGTAACCGTACCAAGATCAAAAACGCATTGTGTTTCATTAAAATTTTTAACGCACTATTCAGTTCTCGAAGTCATAAATATCCAGTTTTCCTAATTTTATCGCAAAAAGAAAACTTTTTACAGAGGGAAGGAACCTAAGGCCTGCTACTCTAAAAAAAGGTACCAAATTGGGGAAAATAAAAAAAATATTTTATCTCATTTCATCTAAATAAAAAAGTAAAATCATTAAAGCCTATTGGAATGTTTATTGTAGATGAATCAATGATAGCACTTAAAATAATAAAAACTCGTTCACATTTAATAAAATGTTGATTTCTTGCATGTTAGCGTTGAAGAATTGGAAAAATACACAATATGAAAGCACCCCATTTTAATAGAATACGGGGGTGATGCGCTTGGTAAACCAAGGGTGAAATCAAAGAGTACAATGCACCTGTTCGTGCTACGCTTCTTCGACGCTTAACGGGGCATGAAGAAGACGCTCCGAATGAGTTTAATGGCGTGCCATACGCGAATTACCATTTCGATGAATTGTTGTATTTCATGCACATATGTGAGTGTTACGGTGTCTTTACATGAGTAAAAAAAATTTCCAGGATCGCACTATGGAACGGAAAATATGAATATAAGATTTTCCACAATCTCTTTCAAAATATAACAAAATTTTAAAAATGTACAATTCTTCAGAAATTTACTGGTTTTATTAATATGTATTCTGTTGATTGATTTATCAATTAACTCTTGGAAAGTTCAGTATTAGTACGATTGAGGAAGATAAAAAACTAAAACATTGATGGGAGAAAACATACCACAGGCAAAAAAAGTATCAATAATCAATAAAATTGGCAATTTCTTAGAAAAGGGAATAGAATATTTTAGGTCAAAATATCACTAAACCCGATAGGCATTCACTTAGTTATGTACAACGCTGTGTTATTCAATAAACCAATTTACTAATAAACATCCATCAAATATTATATAATCTTGCTACCAAGTAGTACAAACAGCAAAACTTTGCCAAATTTAAGAATTCGAAAAAATAGAAACGGCTACATGCGAGCTCTAAAAACCATTAGCAAGTGAATACAGTTGAAATAAAAAGCCCTAAAGGCGAGAATCACTGAATCATTTAAATATAATTAATGTCTTTTGTTTCTGCTCCACTTACTTTACTGGGAAAAAAATTATGAACAGTTGTAAATAATTATGAAATACCTGAAATTAATTTTAAAGTCCAGACCTGCCCCAAAACTGTACTGTTATAGACCAATTCTTGAGCGCAAATGGTAATAAAAAGTATTATTTTATTTTTTCCTTAGCTGAGGCTAATTAAAAAAAGTAATTATTGTGTGCATTTTAGCGCTAACTAGAGCTCGAAGTGGTATTGCTTCGTTACATGTTCCTGCGTGATTACAAAAATTATAAAGGATCAATATAGAAGACTATTTTAAACGTTTTTATTTAATTAACAAGCTCTTATTCCGTACGTTTCAATGTTAAATTGCTGGTACGTATTATTCGGATATAGGTATATTAATAATGATAGTATCTAACTCTCAAAGTCATCTCTAATCTTAATACATTGTTTCTGTTAATTGAACGACAAAAAACGATATGGAATTGATGCACTTTGAAAAACACGTTGAAAGTTTAAAAGCTCTTGCAATTCTACATGTTCTACTTGGCTTACCAAGCGCGACACCCTTGCATAATAAAAGTTAGACACATAAGTAATCATTAAAAAATATTCTACTGTGACTTTCAGTTGAAGAATCGACCGGATTTTAGACTTGTAATTAAAAGGAGGTAAATAAAAAAAACCGTCCTATAGAAATCTTATTTAATATAGTAAAAACAACAGTATTACTACTACTATACAACTACTAACAAAGCTATTATCACTGCAGGTAATAAAACAGCAGTACGGATACAGCCTTACGAAAATTCCATTGTTTTATAAAAACATTTACATCTGGAAATTTCAACTTACACACTGAGTTTTTTAGTACAGATCCAGCAATATGAACAATTTGTTGATATTGGCTAATTTAACCATTCATTCCAAATAACACAACATTTAATGGAATATTCAGTCCTACAAAATCTCAAAACTTAGGAGTCAAGTTTCGCGAGAATATCGGTTTCGCGGTAAAGATGATATTCAACGTTTTCTTCTACGTCCACTTTGGTACCTCCATACTCCGGAAGAAGAACCAGTTCTCCCACTTTGACTGATATGGGAATATGGTTTCCATCCTAAGAGGAAATTAAAATATTAAATGTAATTTTCAAGATATCTGAAACATTTGTTTCTTTGAAAGGGGTGAATACAGTTGAGAAAAACCAATGAATTTAGTGTGCCATTACTTTTTTAAATGGATAACAGTTTCATTAGAACTAAACGTATTTTTTACATGAGCCATTAATATACAGTTGTAATAAAAGCAGTTACAATCGCATTACAAGAATATTTAATCAAAAAATTGCTATAAAAAGCCGATTTAATTTATTAAAAATCCCAAATTTATCATTTCATATATTTATGACGTTCACATTTTATTGACTTTAGGCATCGTATAAGTCCATTTGAAATTAACAAAAGCTTAAACGTCATTCAAACTAATATTAAGTATGTAGTATTAACCACTACTTCATATTTATTCAAACAAGCCCACAAATGTTTCGATATCAAATGATTTAAACGCATTTAAAAAAATGGCAATACTATTATAACGGAATTAAATTCAGGTCTAATACTCTTTCACCTTGAAGAGAAGACATCAACAATATATCATTTTTTGGAAACAATGGGAATCACATTATTAAAGACATTTAAAAATACATATTTTTGGTTTTTATAAAATCCTTATAATGTTATATATACATATATGTTAAAATAAAACCAAAAAATGTACATCAATGTATTCAGAAAAATTAAAGGTCTTTAATTATGAAATATTAGAGATCCCCGAATAAATGAGAAAGTATTACCGGTAAAACCAAACTAAACTCTCAAGTCTGTAGTTTCATTTTTGTTTTTGTAATTCGACTGCTAAATTGCGGTTTTTTCTTCAATTTTCAGGCCCATGTATAAAAATATATTTAATAACTAAATTTGTCATAAATTCTCTAAAAGATGGTACCAGACGAATTTCGTATTTCTTCTTGGTTGAAATTGTTGGATTGTTTTTTTCTCTTCCTTTCTTTATTAATATTTATATTATAAACATAAATATTAGGTAAAAATACAAACAAAAAAGGATTTCCAATTTTCAGAATACAATTACATTTCTTCATATGTGCATGTGATTATTAGTTCTCTAATTGCACCTTATTTTTTGGGAATGTAAAAAGCAGATATCGCTGGTTATAGACTGGAGAATTTGTATATCAATAAAAATAAATTCGATCTGGTCAATGAGGCGAAGGACGCCAAAACATATAAACTAACACAAATTAGACTTATATTATGTTCCGTTATCGAAATGAATGCACATTTATTGGCTTAGTTGTGTAAACATACAAGTGAACAATCACAATTAAAACATATATTATCATTATATAAAGACAATTTGAATGCAAGTTCTTTTAGATATGAATCCACATTGATGAATTGGAATAAATTGCAAACTTACTTCTTTTCTTTGGCCGGGTCCAACTGCTACGACAGTCCCCTGTAAAATTTTGCCTTGTGCCTTTTCAGGAATAACAATCCCACCTTTGGTTTTTGTAATGGCCTCTGCCTTTTTAATTAGAACTCGGTCGAACAGAGGGACCAAACGTTTCAGGGATGCGCTCTGTAAATTAAAGAACAATCAATGTAGTTAAAAAATTACTTTAAACTGATATAAGCAGACTCCCTAAGAGTCCAAATAATTCACATTCAACATAAAACACATTTATCATAACAAGTCAGTGCAGTTTCGTTCCCATTAATGTCAGTAACTTTTTTAGATGCTAAATAAGAGCATGTCTTGATTTTAAGAGATCGTTCTTATATGGAGACATTTTTCTTTTCTAGGACTATTAAACTAAAATTAAATCTAAAGTAAAATAAAGGAAACAAAATAGTATTAAATTTGAAAGATATGACTCTAAAATGAGAATGTTACATACGCCCCATACCGTTTGTATGGGGCGAAACTTAATTTTGAATAATTATTATACATATGTATATGAATTCTGAGGTTAAAACGTAAACGGTTTTACTAATCTAAATTCGCCTCTTTAATAAGAGAAAATAAATAAAAAATAACGGAAAAAATCAACGAATTAACTAAGTATGAGGGTTTTGAAACTTGCAGATGTGCTTGCAACGTTTCTTTTAAATCCCCAGTAGGAAATTGTTTAAAATTCAATTATAGTTTATTCCGAAGTTAAAAGCAACCAAAATGAAAAGCTTTGAAAGTGTGATGTCAAAGCTTCAGCACTATGAAAAAAATTAACGAGTTTAGCATTTTACGAATGGAGTTTGGAAAACTTTAGAAGCAAAAGTCCTCACTTGATTTTCTCGGCGGTTCTTCATATTCACTATAAATTTCCGATTGATATACGGAGCTCCTCCGACTTCTAAATGTAACTTTCTTAAAAGAAAAATTAATATAGGCGTTTTTTCTTAGTTGGGCAAATAATTCGGATTACTTTGAGGTAGAACTGTTAAATTACCCAAAAAGTATTTTATAAAAAGTGTTTTCACTATACTTTTGGAATTATTATCTATCAATTTTTGGTGTTCTGGCTAGTTGGAATTTGATCCCCACGAAACAGAAAAACACTTATCATTTAGGTGTTGAAATGAAAATGAAAAAACGTGGTCGTACTAATGAATGTAAATCGATGCTTTCTAGGTAGGTTCTTCTAATTATAAAAAAAAAACTAAGCTAACTCATGTTTCAGAACTACTGGGAAAGACAAAGTTAGATATTTTTGGCAGAAATATTGCCATCTTTTCCAAATAAAAAGTTGAAAAACTTGAGCAAATCGTTTAAAAATCACAAGTGGATAACTAAACTGACATTTCTGGAATATTAAACCTAAATGAAAGTCGAAATTCTTCTTATATTCTATACTTTTCACTATTCATCGCTACTTGTGCCAGGCACAGCACTAGACTAAATAATTTACATCAATTAATTTAAAAAATGGGGCACAGAAAGCCACGCGGGCGTTCAGTGCTAGATGAAAAATCCTCCTTTATTAAAAATGGAATACATTTACTGTGCATAAACGCCCCATTGTAGTATATCGAATGTCTCACTTACCATCTTGAGTGTAGTTGGTCTTTTGGTGCTTTGGAAAACTAAATGAAGTAGCAAGTTTCACGTGGAGAATTTTCTGGAAGAACCGGTTTCACACTTTCCTGGAGGTTATCAATTTTGACGTTCTCGAACTTTGCACTCAAAATTAGACGCCACTGTTTCTCTCTTTCTAATATCACGAAACTGAATGTCCAGAATGTCCCCTGAGAGAGACACGACGATATGGGAAGCGCGAATAAATTTACTACGCGTGACGCGTGACAATCAATAGGAACTGGGAACAGAGCAGTAAACAATGCATCGGTGTTGTCAGCTTAAAACAAATCCGTTCAACGTATGTATTATTATTTTTTGTTGGGATTTCAAAAAGCTTAAGGATGAAAATCGCAATAGAACATATAATACATAACGGAGCTATTTTTTTTATTTATACGTATGTTAATTAAATGAAACGGTTTTTCATTTTGTATTTCTTATAAATTCAATGAAAAATTTTTGGAAATATTTTTGAAAGAAAAACGATAGCAGTTGTGGAGTTAGGTTTTTTTGAGAAACTTGTGACTAAAGAAAATAATTTTTATACATGATTTTTTTTCGTATTATTTTTGTCAATTAGTATACTAATTGACTAATAAGTTATAACTTATGTGCTGATTAAAATTGATTCAATGGTTCTCTCCAGCGAAAAATATTACTGGGAAATTAGAGAAAAAATTAAAACTGTTTCTAACAACTTAGCAAAATTTCCTAAGAAAGCACGTAGTTAACGTAAAGTACGAACGTAAAATCTGCTTATAATTTTTCCCTTATCTATAATTCTCTGAATTATATGTATTTAAACTAATGGGTTTTTCGGGTTTTTAAGCCGTCGCCGAAAAACCCATTAGTTTCAAGGAATGGCCTCGAAAGTCTATCTCTTTTGATATATGTATTTAACCTGACAAAATGGCGAATGACCAATAAAGTATTGTATTATGGTATTAGGACAGCTTAAATATCATAGCATAAGTATTAGCACAGTATAAAGATTATAGTCTTTATGCTGTAGTATAAAAGAAACGGAAAATTTTGTATGTTCTTCAATTATAAATTCGCTTGAATTGCTTTAAAAAATACGCCATTTCTTTTTATTTGTGGTAAGCTGTTAATGATTCGTTCATTTTACGCAACAAATTTAAAAATAACTATCTGGTCTTAATTAAACTCAGATCTACATATTCTATTTGAAATTTTTGGGCAAGTTGTATAAAGTACTAAAATTATGTGAAAACTGTTTTATACATTGTACTAAAACTTTGCACAAAGACAAAGTTTCCAGTTTCTAATCAGATAATATTTAAGTTTTAGTTTTGTTCAATTCTTAATGGTATTCTGAATCTTCATTTTTTGCTTTGACATTATAGCGGATGCGCCAATTAGAAAATACTTTCCTTGCTTGATTCCATGATCATTTTAATCAATAAAAAATATGCATTTCTTATTTATCTTCTCACACCCTTTGTCAAGTTAAACAATTTCGTTTATTGTTGTTGCATAGTTTTAGCTATAGATTTATCTTGCTATACAAAGTATTTCATGAGAAACCGTTATTATTTTAACCGCTAATAGTTATGTAATGGGCTTTTTAAATATCATATTTGCTTATAAAATTGTTTATAGCATTACACAGATAAATTGTCTACAACATTTTTTTCGCTCGATAAGGGGTTTACACTAAACTTAAGGGGTAAGCTTTGGTAATACTAATTGGACTAAATTGATCACATTTAAATTCGATCCCCTGTTTGTATTATATGATGGATACTACAATATCCTTTGCATCAAAAGAAGAAGATCTGACCTAACTTTTATTGACAAAAAAAATGTCTGGTTCCAATGCTATTGATGGTCAAAGTTCTTCAAAAAAAAAATATCTTCAAATATCGGGAGAATGGTACGATGTATTTTAGTGAAACTCGCTGTGAATTGGTTCTTATGCTCATATTTTTATGGAACAATCGAGTTCATTCGTTTTGGACAAGTGGTGAATTATTAATTGTCCTGGTAGAAAAACCCCCAGAACTTTTTATTTGGTGGATAAAATCAACTCATTTTTTTTTGGTTGATGCATTAATCATTTATTCACAATTTTGTGCTCTTTGTAAAATCTTGTAGCATTCATAGTTTTTGCAAAAAAAAATATTTGTGATTAAGTGGCACTTAACAATGTTAGACATTGACTGCACATACGAGCCACGTAAACGTAACCTAATCATTTGATCCAAAGAATATCGCAGTACCCTTTTAATCATGTGCTTACTGGACACCCTATATAAGACAGAAATTAGCAAAATATTAAAAAAAACATTTCAATGTGATTTAAAACAAATTTCAACAATTTTGCTTCAAAGTTTTATATAATTTCCTTCTCATGCAAAAATAAATTATTGGATTAAAAACTTTTTCATATTTTACATTCCTGAGTTCAAACAAAATTCAAGCGCAATACCTGAAACAACCCTCACCAGACTAGCTTTTAATAAAACAAACATTATGAAAAATTACTCGCACTTAATAGGATTTTAGTCACGGTAGCTGATAAATATTTGTTATCGGCCACGCAAAATTAATAATTCTATTGGGCGCAAACTTTTAATTGTACGAAAGAATTATAAGAGTTAAAAGAGTTCCAAATGCGCTGCATTAAAATTTTAGTTGGAGTACTTTGATGCTGAAGACACTTGTAGGAAAAGTGGTTCATTCAAGATCATAAATAGCACACCTGAAAATTCTCCTATTGCATTAAAATTGAAACACTCGATATCGTATGGGACAGTTCAAACTTTTGAAATGTTTTATTCTATGGTTTTGAAATTTTGTGAACCGCAGTCGTAAAAACTCATTAAAATATGTTCTATCCCTAGAAGCTGATAGTTCTGAGTCACCTTTTACTTGTAGTAAAGTAAAAGAAAATAACAGCTTACAATGGGATATAGAATATTCATGAATTTTCTACATTTTTTAGATTGAAGTTCAACTTCAACTCGGGCGTAAATTTTGCAATAAGCTTCTTTAAATCGTCGAAAAGAACAAAAAGCCTGATATATTGCAAACTGGCAAATTTCCAGCCATCAGGGTTCGACACTAAACCGTGGAAACTTTGGCGGCATGATAATCAGAGAGTTTCCCTTAGTTCGGTGAATTCGCCGTTTGGGAAACCCCTCAAACTCTGTTTCGGGCGTTCTGTAACTTTGTGCTCAGCTTGTCGGCGGACTCGATTTCTCTCTAACCAAGTTCCAACTTTCGAAAGTTCGACTTCTGATGAGAATGTTACGTGGCAGAGTTTCAGTTGTTTATTAAAAAATCAGCCGAGGTGAAAAAAGGCGAAAGGATTCCAGAGCTGAACTGATTTACACTTTTAATATTCCAATATTGTTTTTTTTTTGAGTTGTTATAAGATTATTGAGTGGCCCAAATATAATTCTTAGACAATGAGATGTGAGTGTTTTTTTTTATGTCGCATTGCATCAAATGATCGAATTGATGAATTTCCTATTTAATATTATGATCGATTTGCAAGAAAATATTCACAATTCAAAAATAATAATAATAATAAAATCGATAATTTTTTACGAACAATTACTTTGGTTTCACTTCAAAAATGTTGATATCGGATTTTGTTTTCGATTTGTTCAATTATGCTAAATGCTGTCGCATAAAACACAAATAAAATTTAAAAAGAAAAAAAAATATGAGCGCGTATTCCCAAGTCTGTGTTGGTGATTTATTTTTGATCTATCGTGATTTTATCGCTATCAAATTTTTGCATCGAAAACGTAAAAATGCACGTGCCTAAAATCAAACAAAACATTTATTTGTTTCTATCCAATTTTGTCCTCGTTGGATAATGTCATTTATTTGTTCTATTATAAAGAACATTTTAAAATATTGCTTAAGGTCTATTTGCGAAATATACAAAACATATAAAATCATTAGAAAAATTATAGACTTTTCGGTTGTTTGAACCACTGAAAGCAAATGTGAAAATAGATATGAAAATCGAACATTAAAACAATCTCTGGCATATTTGACTTTCATTTGATCTGCCTCCCGTTTTATTAATTTGGGTAAAATGTTACTAAACAAATTTGAATTGCTTGTAATCCATGCAAAAATGTTGTCCGTTTATGTTGTTCATGAGTTGAATTGGATTCCAGGAATTGCAGGATATTCCGATTAGAGTTCATCGAGCTTCATACAATAGTGGATAGTTTTGAGAGCAATTTTATTTGGAGGACTTCTCTACCTAAAATTTGGGTTGCATAGAAAATGTTTTATAATGAGAATTTCCAAATAAGAAGTTATCTATACGTTTCGATAAACTAGGAATTAATTATTGACGTTGTTAACCATTCATTAAGTAGAAAATTCCGGAAATTCCGAAAAAGAAAACGAACAGTTACATTACATAATTTAAACAGTTGTCGTTTCGAAGAATCAGTGTCATAAGTTTTTTTGCCTCTCAACCAACGTGGAGAATTAATGCAATTTTTGAAATACTCTGTATATTATTAACATGCGAACTTGGAAAAGAAACGTTTATTGTTAAGATAAACATTTCACCAAACCAGATGCAAGGTTAGTTGGCAAATTTCCAACCATCAGGGTTCCACACTAACCCGTTGAAACTTTAGCGGCATGATAATGAGGCGGTTTCCTTCAGCCAGAGCGAATGCGTCGTTAAGGAAACTCCTCGAAACTCAGCTTCGCGTTCCGCAACTTCGTGCTTAGCTTGTCGGCGCTGCACATTTTTCTCTATCCAACTTTAAAACTTCCGAAAGTTTGCCTCCCGAGGATGTTCCATCACGGGGAGTTTGTTGTTTATTAAAAAAATCCCCGGCCAAAAAACGAATGCTTCAAATTACTTGCGCGCCATCAACATTTGCCAGCTTATAAATTATGTCTAATTTTTTTTATGCGAAAACTGAGGTATAAAATGAGAGAAATTTATAGTTTTTAGTAACAGGTTGTTCCACATTCAGATTTTCACATGATTTTTGAATATAAACATTCCGCAAATCTTGTACATGTAGAAGCCAAGTGGCTGTAAAACCCTACAGAATGATACTTTTTTAGATTTTATAAGAAAATAGAAATATTTAATGTAAATCACTAATAATCAATTATAAGAAAGCTCAAACGGGTGACAAAGTTTTAATACAAAAATGTTACTTATTAATATTGGGAAACCGCTCAGAATATTTAAACAAAATTTTACATTCTTAGGCTCTTAACAACAATACATGTTTTGTTTCTAGCTTTTCACACGACTATAGATAATTTTAAATAAAAAATGTTACGCCACTGATTTTCGAATTTTTTCATTCAAATTCCTGTTCAATTTGGAAGTGGTCTCTTGACATTGTTTTATACGACGTCCCGTTTTCGATTAAATAAATTAAACTCTATTTATTGCATAGCTTAATCGGGTTATAATTAAGTAGGGTTTAGTATGAAAACAAAAATGTGCACTTAGATTGTATCAATTTTATTACAAAAGAAAAACGCAAAAAGGAGCTACTCAGACAGCAATGACAGCAATCATTCTTTTTTTCGATCAGTGACCATAACTAGTGAAGAGCCAAATGTTTAAATAAAAACCCGATTACGCCGGGCAATAAATTGATTTTAATTTTTTTACTCAAACACGGTGCGTTGTAGAAAAAAATTCAAGAGCCATTTTCTTTTCCAAATTGAACAAGAACTTGAAAAATAATATTTATTTTTAGAAAAATCAGTGACGTAACATTTTTTTATTTAAAATTATCTACAGTGGTGCTAGTTCCCACGCCTCTGGCGAAGCTAATAACAAAATTTTTGTCACAAAACATGTACTGCTGTTAAGTGCCTAAGTTTGTAAAATTTAATTAAAATACTCCAAAGGATTTCCGATATTAAAAAATATATTTTTTTTAAATTAATATTTTAGCACGCTGTAGATCGGAGACTAAGAGTTTTCGGAATATGGTCTATTAAAGACATATATCCAAAATTACCTGCACTATCACCTCCTACAAGGAATGAATCTACTTACCAAACACCCTGTATATTCAAGAATTATAAATTTAAAATTCAAGTAGTTCTTATATAATAAAAAATAGGTGGTAAGCCGTACAAGTTAATTCGTATTATTATTCGTATATATTATCGATTCGTATAGTATTATATTATATATTGCTGTATATATTATATACAGGGTGATTCAAAATTGGCGTCA
>NW_026018508.1:6648331-6658544 GCF_020466585.1 Dendroctonus ponderosae
AACAGTTGAAGATCGAATTTCAACTTTGTTATTAAGCATTATTTTGAAATTGTTCCATGTTTAATTGGTAGCATATTGGAATACTTAGGCATTCAAAAAGGAAAATTACGATCTTTGCTTTAAATTACGAAAATTTTTGATAAAAAGGCACAGCGGCATTGATGTTTTTTGTCATTAACAGATAGTTACAGGTGGATAGTCCTTGTCAATCATAATAATTTGTCAAACTGTGATTTACTTTGAATTTCCTTTCACGAATTTGCGGATATGCGCTTAGTTCAGGGGAAATTCTACAGTAACATAGCAGAATACACACAGCACAAGGAGATACAAATGGAGCAGGAGTTAATTAACTAAATACGACAAGCTGCTTGAGAAGAGTGGATAATAAGGAGATTACACAGGTACTAGCTTGTTTGGAGTTAACCATTCAAATGTTTGGTGTTGTATGGTTTATTTTTAAACACCAATATTGGAGGTTATGAGAACAGGTTGACATTTCATTAACAAATCTTGTTGAGTTTACCGTTTATCCTTGTTTATCTTATTGTCAGTCTGTATAATTCCATGGTTACCGGAGTTTTAAATAATTACGAAGCCACAGGTTCAATGTTAATTAGGCAGACTACCTTGAAAAACATTGTTGCCGTATTTCTGATATAGTTTTTTGCAAATTTCTCAGTTTTTAATAACAATTAATTTCTTTTACTACTTTTCCTGTACTCCTATAACAGCGCCAGACAACACGTCCAGAGGAATGACGCTAATTTTGAATCACCCTTTATACAGCCATATAGATTCCCTTCTCTTTCTGCACTTTAAAATTAAATGTTTCATATTTTTCTTACTTATTCACCCATCAGTATATTTCGACTTTTGCTTTTTAAATTTTATGATTTGAGAGCGGCAACAACTCAAAGGCGCATCTCAACAAAAATAGCAGTTTAAGCATAACCACTAGAACCGTTGCGTTAGAGCCTCAAAAATCCTTCTCATCACTAATTTCTGTCCTTTAAAAGGATAGAGGCATCGCTTTACAATAGAACGCCTCGAGAACTGTTTTGCCACCATTTGCCTGTATTAGATATTCCTAATTTGCAAAGAGAAGCGTAAACTGATTTTGAACCTTTGGAAAGTTGCTGATTTGCTCAGTTTTTTTCTAAACGACGTAAACTTAAAATTTGTATAGATAATGCGGCACTTTTTATAATTTTTTAGAAGCTTAGCGACCCGAGTTGATCCTCTTTTAGTACAAAGTCATGCTCTTAGCAAAGAAAAATAAATAAGTCTTCAAAACGCAATCCAGTACTTGTCATAATAGTCGTAGTCATTGGGCTGAAAGGTTAAATAAGATCAAACACAACACTGTCTACTAATATTGAAGTCTATTTAAAAATCAACAATAAAACTCTCTAACAAATCCCATTTAATGTGGCGACATCAATTTAGATCATTTACAGTTATATAACTTCTCTATTGAAATGTATTTACAATAGCTTTATATGTATGTATATATTTACAAATTGTGTGCCTTGTATGATGCGGAAGAACTAAATGATTATCAATCGGTGGTCTATAGGTATATTAAAGTAGAAAAAAATTAAATAAACTTAACAGAATACTAATTATAGGTTATCACATACTATGTACCTACCACTACTGAAAAACTCAATATTGCACTGAAAACTGAACAAATATTTCGCTCTTCCATTTATGATAAGCTACGCGAACTGAATTATATAAGTGATGAATTCATGAATTGAAGTCATTTCCCGAAATTGTTTCACAACCAAGGCATAATATCTCCGACTACTACATGAATATGACTAGGGGTTTTGTTTGAACATCAAAATCAGCTATGGGTATGACGATAAAGTTCTCGAGAGCAACTGTGTTTACCACGGCCTCCACATGCTTTCAACTTGTTCATTCGACTTGCTGTAATCCAGAGGCTTCTCAACTTTCACCTTCACTTCTTCACTGGCAGCACTTTTTTCCCCTGAAGGACCCGGACTTGTAGATCCATCACCGGTTTGTCTGAGATTGACGCCAAGTGCATTAGCCAGCTGTACATAATGCTCCGGAAGAAGTAGCACGAAATTTCCATCGTAATTCTTGATAGTTTTCGGGTCTTCTGCTTTCACTTCCACCTTTGGGGGTTGGCTATTGGTGTTGTTGTTCACCTCCTCTAAAGTAGATGAGTCTGGATGTTGCAGCCGCTCTTCCACAGGAGGAGCGAGTGTGATCGCCTGCTTCAAATCGACATCCACTTCGGAAACGCAATTATCCAAATGTCTCAGCAATCGTTGCCTAACTCCCGACTCAATTACAGTCATGGTTTGGGCATCGGGAGTTTCCAAATACCTCTGCACCTCCCGAACACAATCGGCGTATCCCGCTTTGTACTGATTAATACCCTTCACATCCAGACTTCGGTGCCTCTGGAAATGGCGAACGGTCAGCTCGAGAATATCGGCCTTTTCCAACTTCGAATGCTTCGTATTGTCGGCTTTCGCCGAATCCAAAATTAATGTTTTTAGGGCTGCCAAGCTCTGGTTGATTCTGGCTCTGCGTCGTTTCTCCATCAATGGTTTGTTGGCTCTTCGGATTGGTTCAGCACCTGCGAGCCGTTTGGCTTTCGCTGTCATTATTGGGTCATGGACGTCAGCAGAACTGTCGTCTGCAAAAAAATACAAAAAAATAATAGTCTTGCCAAACAATTTTCGTAATTAACATAAGCCCTGTTCTATGATTAACATGTTACATAGGTAAAAGTGGGTTTTAATTTCCGATTATTCAGAAGTATCAGTATTCCGTCTAAATGTTTTATATTCAACTGGTTAGTAACCATTATTACGCAGCTTTTTATTTTCTATTTTTTTTATTACTATTTATATTTTTAATTTTTTTAAAACTTTCATGTATGTTTGGTTCTTTAATAAAATTTTAAATTTTCATTAAATAAATCATTCATTTTGTATTACAATATCAAAAACATTCAGTCAATTTTCTCTCTGCCTTAAAAATAAAATATTGTTATATTTCATAGAATTGTACGCGGTTTCCGCGATAATTCATTGAAGAAAAGCACAACAAATCTACTGCTATACACTCGAGGATATACGGATTGTTTGGTACATGCAACAGCAACTGTACAGGGTTATTGAGTAAACTTTGGAACCACTTGGAACCACTCCATTTGAACATCTAACTTGAAAACTAGAGAAAAATGTTAAATACAAAAGCTGTAGATATTAATGTCTAGTTTATTTTAAGATAGCATCAATTGATACAGGGTGTTTTAAATTCAAGTGACAGACCAAACCTAGCATTTTTTAAATGGAAGGCCGTACTTTTTATTGCATATTCGAGCTATTCCTAAAATTTTTGGCCCATTCGATATAAATGTTCTATAGTGATTTTCAACTGTTTTTGAGTTAATTATCAATATTGATCGAACTTGGCCACCCCGATTTTACAGCTGATTTGAAATTTAGAGCAAATTATTATATTCAAAAGTTGTAGATATTCACATCTAGTTCATTTTAAGATAATAACAATTGCTACAGGGTGTCTCAAATTCAAGTGCCTGACCAAACTCAAATTTTTATAAATGGAATGCCCGAAAGTTTCAATGGTTATTATAGTTTAAATGATTATATTTAAGAGGACTGGAATTTTGCGTATAGTTCGAATATGAAATAAAAAGTGCGCGATCTTTATTTAAAAAAATGTAAGTTTGTACCGCCACTTGAGTTTGAGACACCCTGTATCAAATGGTATTATCATACAATAAACTAGACGTTAAGATCTAAAACTTTTGTATTTAATATTTTTTTCTAAATTTCAAATTAGATGTTAAAACGGGCTGGCAAAACTAATAAAACTAAAAACAATAAATTTTGATTATTAACTTAAAAATAGTTGAGAATTAATATAGAACGTTTATACGAAATGGGCCTAGAATTTTACGAATATTTCGAATATGCAATAAAAAGTACGGCATTCCGTTTAAAAAAGGTAAGTTTGGTCTGTTAATTGAATTTGAGACACCCTGTATCAATTGTTACTATCTTAAAATAAACTAGATGTTAATATCTACAACTTTTGTTTTGAATATTTTTCTATAATTTTGAAATTCGATGTTAAAACAGCGTGGCCAAAGTTCAATCAAGAGCTCCGTACATTAAATTTATTGGTCATTTTAAAGTAATTTTAAGAAATACTGTAAATAGATATTTAGAAATTTATTCGTTAATTAATATACAGGTTTTTTGTTAAATCGATGTATTTCTGGCTGGAAATTATGCAACAAATAATTCTCACCATATGCTGGTTATAGAGCATATTCCACACACGCTTAGCTTCCAATTTACAGGGTGATAATATTCTTTTAAGCAAAATACTGAAGTAATACTAATACAAAATAAATAAATTTGTTAATATTTGCGAAAAAAGTTAAAGTTAAAAAAATGAAGACAAAGCATTTAAAATGATTTATTGATCGCTTATAAAGTGATAATAAAATAAAACACCTGCAGGACAACGTAAAAACAAATTTTGGTATTTACAATTGTTATTAGCTTAATTCGAAACGTCCAAAAACAATTTCATGTCATTTACTAGTATTCATTCGTTCATTTTCATTGACAACATCGTCTATCTGCAATTTGTTTATTATAAATTAGTCAATGTTCGGTTTTCCTCGTATAAATTCGACTTACTACAAAGTTCATTAATTTCCACACGTCACTCTATCAGGTTGAAGCATTGGAAAACTTTTTCCCATTCTCACACAAATCTCAATTTTTTTCGATTTTCAATCTCTCTTCTTTATTTTGTTAAAATTAGTCTTAGATCTATTGCCACTTTCTTTTCCAGTATTTTCAGCGGTTCGAACAATTCGTTCCAACCAAGGCTGGTTTCGATTTCATATGTAAAAAAATCTGAATGTAATCATATGTAAAAAAACAACTGAATCTTCTTGAAAGGCACAAAACAGAACACAAATGCAAAATGTTACAGGCAAAATGCAATATTTTTAAACTGGCGTTACAATCAATCGTCTCTGGACTCTCTAGTTCGATTCAATGCCGGTTATAAGATAAAACTTAAGGGGTTTTGGTCATCATTTTAAGAAGTTAATATTCTCGCGGGCTTGGAATTTACGCGATCGAATGCGTGCATTTACATCGAAATCAACCTCGAATAGAACTAATTTGAACCGATCTAACTTCGAAATTTAGGAATATACATTTTTAGAAATATGTTGAACAATGCGCATTCAAAGGTAACGGGGGGTGAATGTGAAATGTAATACTTTATTTTTCAACTTTAAACAGTGTCTTTAGGTGACTGTTGAGTTTTCATAGATGTCGAGACGCTTGAAACTGTTTGTTTTTGTTCGTTTTTCACACAACTGAACTTAAACGGGATTTTTAGCTTTGTTTATTCATAAAGTAAAAAGTAAAGTAATACTGATCAATATCAAATAAGAAGATCTACTGATTTTGTTCACCGATTGCAAATCACTTAGAACGAATTACAAGTAACGAAAATCTTATTGCATATTAATAACATATTGCATATTAAGCGAAGGGTGAGAAACTAAGTTCTTGTTTGAATGGATTTCTGTTGAAATAGTTTAAGATTTTTTTAAAGAAAATAACATTTTTGGAAAAAGAGTAGACTTTTGTAGAGTGAAACTGTACAAAAGTAGTTTCGCAGCATCCAAAGCATCCGAGAGCAGTCCGTTTTCAACCAAATAAATTAATAAGATAATTTCCTCATGTATTTTATATTGTACCTATATATTTCAGTTTTAATTAGACTTTCTGAAATTTCACTGTTTATTTCATGTTCCTAAAGCGCTAGCCACTTGGTTGCAAACAATAACGTATAGTTTTTATTGTGTTTATACTTCTTATTAGTAATTCTTCTGTATTTTATAGCCATGTTACTTTTATACAATATTTCAATAATAATTGTTTGACTATATGATATATTTCAGCTTGTTTTCATTTTTCAAATTTATTGATGGCGTTTATTATTTACATCAATTAAAAACCCAATGTGAACTAAATGCAATCGATACATTGTGTGCTAATAATGCAAATACGTGAAAAAATTGAGAGATTTAGTTGAGTAGAAGCTCTACAGAACTGGATATCTGGATATTGGTAAAAATAGCCCGTTAGTACTATTAGAAGCAATAAGAATCTTTTAAAATACCAGCGAAAGCTAGTCTTGGGCCCAGTAAAGCTGTGACTAAATAATTATATCTAGTTTAATTTTTGCCGCGTGATTCACAAATAACTTTATCACGAATATTTGGCGTTTTATGACTGATTTTAGCCAAAACAGTTCCAACAATTATATAAAAGTTTTTTAGACATTCTGATTTAATTTATAAAAACGAATTTATACAAAAACTTTTAACAGACGGATTATGCGTTTCTGAAAATCTTATCAGCATGCTGAATATTCAACTATTTTAAGATGTACGAATATGGAAACTTTAAAATTATTTGTATTTGCTGAGCCTTTTAAAAAATCTACAATAACTAATCGAATTTTGGATAAAAAACTTTTTTGAGCTACTTGATATTCAACTTGATATTAATTAAAAAATTTCAGATAATTCGCTAAAGTCAAACGATCACGCTTTGAAAATTATATCCAATTGTACACACTTTAAATATTATTTAAAAAAATTAAAAATACAATTGGCTGGAAAAGACGCACTTTCAGTCCTGAAAAAATACCCAAAGATAGCTGAGTGTGAGCCAAGCAAAACATTGCAAATTGATAAAAATCGTTCTCATTTCATTATGATTTATGAAAAGTTTTATAAACCGTCGTAGTTAGAAGTGTTATCGGTTCTGAGCACTGTAGAAGTAATAGAGATTCGTCATTTTGAGATTCGCTCAAAAAGTTCGTAAAATCCTGGTTTTTAAATTGTAACTTTGAGCTAAGAACTTTATATAATATTCACACGGATAAAAGCAAAATCGGATAATTTCATGTATTCCAATCTAATAGATAGAAAATTGCACAATCGCAAAGCGTAAAAATAAAGACTGTGGGAAAAATTCAAATTTATTATATTTTACTAGAGTATTTATTTATTCATGCACTGATCCATACTCTTGTGTGATTATCTAATCTCAGCTTTTTTCGTAAAACAACCGCAATCAATACCAATTGAACGTATAAAGCTGAATAAAAACTGTAAACCCATTTGTAGAATTATTTAACAACGAAACTTAATAAAAATTGAATTGAAATAAAATTGTAAGTAAGTGGGTAATAATAAAAATGCAGTGTTCTCAAAATATTACATATTTACTAGGGAATCTGTGTATGTATTCATAATCCACCCAGTCGATCTGCTCTCAGATTAAATGTAATCACCCTCAACAGTAATTGAACGTATAAAAATGAAAAGCAAATGATGAAATATTTAACAACGAAAGAAATGACTGCACTAAAAGCCCAATTAAGTTCAGATCAGAGAGAATGAGACGCACTTGCTTGGATCCCTAGCACTCTAATCCAGTTGACGACGCAAAGAAGCAATTAAATAATTGAGGAAAACTGGAGCAAACTACTGCATAAATCTGTCATCGTCAAAAGCTGATGCTAATGAGAAGCGAAAGCATCGAAATGAAGCAAATGAAGATGGTATAAAAAATAGCCACATTGATTATTGATAATATAAATGCTTCAGTTAAATTTTGGGCGCAGTCGAGCGATGCCGTAAAAATCTAGCTATTAACAAGCCAAATTGGCGGTTGCTGAGCAATTTCGCCCCGTAAAAGCTTGTAAAAGCACGCTAGCTGCAAACTCACCCTTAGCAGTTACTATGTCCGTAATGTTTGAAAAATATTCCCAAGTTTCTACCAAAGCTGGGGCGTTTTTAGCCGCACCGAAAAACTTTGTCGAACTCCAGATCAACTAACTTTTCCAACTTCGATTTGCGTCCAGTATCTGGAACGACTATCCAGAATGCAACTGAGCCGGAAAAAAGGCGCAATTTCCGAACAGTTAGCTGGGGAAAAGATTCGAGCCGAATGTAACGATAGATCCGCGCGACGCGTAATTTATCTGGCGTCGCGAGTTTCGTCCTTTCGGCAGCGTCACTTTCTGGGCAATGAGGCGTCGAGTGAGCGTCGTCGTCGGGGCGGCAGAGGGGCGCGCGGTCAAGGGGGCATCTTTGGTCGCGTGCCGACACCGCCACATCGCGTTGCGAGAGAGGGGGCGAAGGGGGCCATAAACGGGGGGAAACCTAGCTGCGAACTCTGAGGTTGTCAAAATGTTTTTCACAATTCTCCTCGAATCCAAATTACGAAAAGTTTCGCTTTTTTCAACAGCCAAAGCCACTTTAACGCCTCAAGTTGTACAGCAGTACACTAATCGTGTGATTGAGAAAATGAGTTTTTTTTATGAAAGGGACAGTGAAAACTGGAAACAGCACAATAACGTGCCTTAAACATAATGTTCCGCCCAGACCCGTCCAAAAACAAAACACACGTTATTATCGGGGGTAATTGCACAAGTGCTTCAAAATTACCGATAATTTTGCATGAAAGCTTGTTGTCTAAAAACTGCATGAGTTTATTTTCATACTGTGGCGAAAAAGCCCGACTCCGAAGGAGGAGGGCTTTTTCGTTTCAATGTGAAAATAAACGAATGCAGTTTTTACAAGACAACAAGCTCGAATGCAAAATTATCTGTTTATTTTTATGCACGAGTGTAATTCTTATAAATATTTCCTGAGTAGACAAAGTTAATGTGGATTAATTTTATTTCTAATATATTTTATTACACTTTTAATTTTCTTACTTATGTTTATTAAATATAATTTGGTATGTCAGGAAGACATTTGATGTCTAATTCAACATGAAAAGACACCTGTCAAATATTTTTTGTAAACAATGCAATTATCGTTGAGTGATAATTGCACACTGGGCAATTACCGCTGTAATTTTTCGATAATTGCACACTTCAAACGGACAGATTATCATACGAAGGAAATATTCGTCGAAATTGTCCGTCTTGTTACCCCTATATCTACATTCTACAATTTATTACTGTCGTAACAATAAGAAGATAAATATTACATTTAACTTCATTTGAAGGTGGCACCTCATGTTTTCTCATACGTTGGGGTGAAAAGTGGTGAATTCTAAAGTTCCAGAGAAAATAATCAATAGGCGTTAAGTCGGGGCTATTAGACGGTCATGAGATAAGACCAGCTCGCACAATCCAGATATCAAATTTTTCATTTGAAAAGGTGCTACCGGGCGAGTGAGTTGTGGGGTGGATAAAGTATTTAATTCTTCACCTGCATTAACAAATGTTGCTTTCTTCTTCTACATTTTTAAATCTGCCTACATTCTTAAATCTGTTTTGACATGGAACCTGGAAAGCTTTGCTGCAATTATATCCAATAATATTGAAAGAAGAACTAAGACCAGAAACGGAAAACGAAACACTAAACCTTGGTTTAAACAAGAGGTAAAGAACTTAGCAGCTGAAAAACGAAAAGCGTACCTGCAATACCGATCGAACACAGTTACGTACGAGGTATATAAAGCGGTCAGAAACCAGGTCAATGCAGAAATCCAGTCAATTAAACGACAGCATTGGGAAAAATTCTTTGCCGATATGGAAGGAACACGATCTATATGGAGGACAGAAAAGAATCTGGAATATGCTAAGAAATAGAAAAAGACCAGTTAACGAATATATCCAAATTTCAAAGATCAGTACTGAAGACTGGGAAAAACACTTTGAACAACTCTACCCTAATAAAGAGGAAAACACGGAGACCAAGGAGACACCCACAAATGAAGAAACACCACCAACTTGGCAGATACCGATAGAGAAAATCAAACAAACGGCAACCGCTCTAAAAAACAGAAAATCACCTGGTATAGACGAGATAACGAACGAAATGATCAAGTATGGAGGGGATGCACTCATGGATGAATTAAAAGATTTTTACAATAAAATATTATATCTACAAAAAGTACCTTCAGAATGGAAGGACAGCATAACAATCCCAGTGTTCAAAAAAGGAGAGAAAAGCTAATGAATTCAACAAACCGGAGTTCATGTGTTTCATAGATCTTACCCAAGCATTTGATAAAGTAAGACTGACAGACGTCATAAAACTCCTAGAAGAAAGGAAAATTCATCAGAATATTGT
>NW_026018508.1:6659543-6667390 GCF_020466585.1 Dendroctonus ponderosae
GACATCAGCATCCCAGGACTAGGAAGTTGAAGAAAAACACAGGACTCTGAGTCCTAACGTACGAGGAAGAAGAAGAAGATATCCAATAATACCTGTTCCTCTATATCTGGAAAGCTAACATCTCTTGGTCGTCCTCTATCTACTTCAACTCCTGAAGCCAATTGCCCAGTGTCCTTAGACCTTTATTGGTATGTCTAGTTTTAAAAACCGCCCTGTATATACTTTTAGAATATCTCCTGCACAATTTTACCAATTTTAAACAAAACACACTGATGAAACCCCGAAATCGTCGCGAAAAACAGGACCGTAAAACGAATTTCTGTCTATCAACGAAATTTAAGTAAAAACAAGTTGGGTACTGTTCGTTTACCTTTGATACTTTGTGTGGATGATATTTTGTATTTCTTGTGGTTTGTGTGGGTTTTTTGGGTTTTTGTTTTCAAGTTGGGAATTTAGTTGATCCCATTTTGATATGTGCTGATCAACGGGGTGGTTGGGGGCAGGAGGGGACGGTGCTTGTTAGGCACGAGACGCGTCAGACACGCGCCGCAGCCGCCGCCGTGTCCACGCCACCGCCACCGCCGCAGCCGCGTCGCGACGCTAACGCCGATAGCCGGTGCACGATTGTTGCACCATAAGAGCCCAAGCCTGGAACTGTTATTTTCCGGTTACCAGTTTACTCGCTCGGTTTAGCTAATCGCGTTTTCCAAGCCAATTTCGGGCAATTTTGCTCATTCTATGCAGCTCCCAATAAATTATTAATATACATATATGTACATTTTTAATTCGTTTTTGGCATCAATAGTGGCCATTCATTGAAATTAATTATTATATACAGGGTGAGTTTTTTACGAGTATCACGAGCAATCAAAACTACAATACTTTGTTCATTTAACCTTTTTCGTAACTGCTATAGTTTCGAAGATCCCTGTACTGGTCATCGAAAAAAACTCACCCTGTATATGCGTTATTAGAATTATAAGAATTTATGGTGACTGTACAGTTATTAAGTACCAGATGAATGTCGTTTTTTCTGCAACTCCATATGTAACACATAGTTATATAATTATTTGAAAGTGACGAAATTCAATTATTAGATTTTGCTGTTGCAGATGCAGACCTATATCAGCATTTCAATCATTGCAAATTGCTTTGGCATTGTAATGTTTGCTCAATTGGTAGTTAGATTATTTGTCGAATTGTCCACAACATACACAACACAATACAAGGTGTTAACTCGGAAAAAAAAAGTTTGATATGCCACGGATTTTTAGGTACATGGATGGACGCTGTTGAACGTTCGTGCTTCATCACACACAAGATAGTAATAGTTTAATTTCTATTTTAAATATATACAGAAGTAATAAAAAAATACACAATTAGGAATATAAACAACAAAATAAACAATATTTGTCGAATATAATACTTGTCGCAGCGAAGATTTATACGCATTGTTCTGTTTTATATCAGTTGGATTACAAAATAATATGCAGGAAAATTCAAGATGTGGTGCAGCTCATGACAGGGGCGATTTTTTTCCTATCAATAAAACTTACTTTGTGAGCAAAATTTGCCATTTGATATTCGGCATGCGCTTTTAATTGAAATTCTAGTGTTATACATACACTGAAATGTACTTAATCTTTCTCAATGAATGGAATAAATGTGACTCAAAATGTAAATTTAACTGAATATTGAAATCACTTTCAATATGAAAAACCTTTTACAGTACCTACAAGTACAATCTTCCTTCTGCCATAGGAAGTTGGTGCATTTCTGAGTTTGAGATCGTCCGAAATTGTTAAATATTTCTTATGATATTCCTATCTTTCCTGGGTTTTAGTCAAAGTGTGAAGTAAAAATTTAGTAACATCGTTTATTTCATTACGTTTTAGCGAGACAACAGCGCCATCATCAGATTTAAAATTTTATTCAAACTCATGATTGGTAAAAATCAGCGTCCTTTTAGGTCTTTGCGTTCTTGAAAACCTTAAGTTTGTTATTTATTGTCAATTATTTTCTACATGTGCAGCAAATGTAGAAAATAATTCAGACAAACTCAAGGTTTTCAAGAAGGCAAAGACCTAAAAGGACGTTGATTTTGACCAATCATGAGTTTGTGTAAAATTTTAAATCTGATGATGGCGCTGTTGCCTCGTCGAAACGTAATGAAATAAGCGATGCTTCAAAATTTCGACTTCACACTTTGACTGCAACCGAGGAAAGATAGGAATATCATAACAAGTACACGCAGTCAGGAAAATAAATCAGAATTAAGTATTTCTATAATTTTTAGTGACTTCGTTTGTATTCCAACGATTTTGTGTTTATTTATATTCGTAAATTTCATTTTCGGTTTCAAATTGTGGAATGTTTTGTATTCGATTCAAATTATCTATTCACTTTATTGTGGTACTAACTACTAAAGTGCGGTTTTTGGCCATGCTATAAAGTGAATTGAAAGAACGCAAATAATTTTTCAGCAGATTGTTCAAAAACAACTTTCATTAAAAAATATCTACATTAAATAATTTTCCAATATTGAATGTGGCTGATAAATTTCACAATATTGAATTCAGCCTGCAATAGACGTTCAATATAATTGACAATTACAGTTTTCGGAAATGTTTGGGTTAGTTTTGCCTTAAAAAAAGGTTTAAAGGCAGACTTTCTAAAAATCGGAAACTGTTGGTAGGTAGAAGTAAATAAAAGTGGAAGCAGATTTTTGTACCTTAACGGACATAAGTGAAACCTTAAAACCCTGCATACCTCTAAAACTGTTTACTAAGCCGTTTGAGTGAATGTTTGGCAAACATGATATCAGACCAACCTTTTTTCTTGACTTATATGACTATATTGGCTATTCTTGATATTAAGTGTTCCCATAAACTGTCAAATTTTAAAAAGTTGCAAAACTTTTGAAAACGCAGGAAGTCGATTTGAAAACTGTTAAGTCGATAGGTGTTGATTTTTGAAATCAATCATCAAGCAAAATGCAGTTTTTTAGCCGATCTTACAAATAGAACTAAAACAACCCAACATTCAAGCAGATCATTCAAAAATAACTCTAATCAAAAAATGTTTACATTAAAAAAATTCACCATATTGAATGTGACGGCCTGCAATAGATCTGTAATATAAATGAAAAGTACAGTTTTTGGAAAGGTTTTGTTTGATTGTCTTTGGAAAAAAGCTTTAAGGGAATTTTTTCGAAAAATCGAAGACTGTTTGCTGTTCGAAATAATTAATAGGTGAAGCAGATTTTTGCAACCTAAGGGGCATCAGAGAAGCCTTAAAACTCTTCATATTTTTTAAACTTTTTACTAAACGATTTAAATGCGTTTTTGGTAAACTGCTCCAGAATATTAGACCAATTTTTCATTTGAAAAATGATTGGACCTGGATACGAATAAAAATACTAGACCTTTTCAAGCCTTTCGAGAAACTCTTGACCTTTAAAAAGTTGGAGCCAAAATTGCGAAAATGCACTGTTTTTCATTAATACAGATTTGCCATCAAATTTCACTAAGAATTCAGATTCAGATAAAGAATCATTTCGATGGTAGTTTTATTTGTCTCTAATTAGCTTTCGTGAGGAGTCGCAAACCTGCTAAATTAGATGTAAAATATGATACATATAATTTTATTGATTAATTTGAAACTTGCGTTTTTAAAAACACTTTTATTTCAAAATTAATACAATTTCTATAATATGGATTTCAAATGTATGTGACCGAACGTAACCGTAGACTGACTGACTATCTTTAAGCTGAAGTCTCGTTTCTGCTGTGGCTACTTTTATAGTAAAATTATACTGATCATAGCAGAAATGATACTACGTCTTATATTAGATGTTTAATCGGCGGAAGTGGCCATATAATTATATCTCAATTCCTTCAATTATATTTGTTTGGGAAACATTTATTTTTAATCAATCAATATCAACTCACTGACCATAGGGACGATTTAGTGACAGAGCATTTTGGAAGTTTTTTCTTCCTCAGTGAACAATCTGTTGAATGATTGATAGGCTCAACATTTCTAATCTGTTAAAGGAAAAGCAAAGTATAACCAAGTTTAAATAATTTAATCTGTCTTTTTTTATTGATGCATATTTTAGAAGAGGGTGTTTTACTTATAGCATACGAATAATTGGATATTGCCGTTTATTTAAAATGAGCAGCCTCCGAACAGTAGCTCCAAAAAGTAGCACGTTTGAGGGCATCAACAATCTTAGTAAAGTCTTGCATTCGATTATTTTTATATTTCGGATGTCTCCATTTTCACAATGTTTTATCAAATGATCACCATGCTGAGAGATACGTTATAATAATTAGTCATTCCCAAACCTGATACAGACACAAAGAAGCGAATAATAAATAAATAATTTAAGCTGAACTGTTCTAAGAGAAGTGAAACGGTTAAAATCGGTTTTGCGAATTCGCAGGGGTGCAACAAAAGTGGGCACTTGTGAACCAGCGTGGCAGTGGGCGCTTCGGCTGCTGCCTCCTCTGGCCGGCTTTATTACTGCTCATTTACCGGCCAACCTGTTCTGCCCCCGGACGCCTCCGCTCGCCCCCGCGCCCTGCCGCAGGAGCGGATGAGGCTCTAAGTGTGGGTGGCAGGGGCGCCCGATCATTATGGGAAAAAGATCAAATGCCTCTAATTTTGCAAATCCGAGCTCGCAGTTTCCGTATTTCGGCTGAGAATTATTGCTAACAAGACTTTGAGCGTATCTGCCGCCTAGTGGAGTAGGTAGGGAAGTTTATTTCTATTATCAGGCGAAATTATTTCGACAAAAATGGTTTTCATATTGTTGCCAACCAAAAAAGTTTTAGCAAAGTTATCTTGAGCTAAAAAATTGGGGCTGATCCAATCATAAAAAATATGTCGTGGCAACTAATCGCTACCACATTTTCAGCATTGAGTGAACCAAATACACGACAACTACATAAAAAAGTGTTTTATCGTAACCTTATCAAAGCTTTGCTTGATAACACAAACACAGTTCACAAGTTAGAGCGTGAATAAAGCAAAGGGAATGTGCCAGGTGTTAATTCGGTGTACTGAAAGCAACATTACAAGAGACACACCCACAGTAGTGTGGCTATAGAACTATTTTTCTTTTAATCTAATACTTTATTACTTTATGTACCTACTCCTAGGCCTGAGTAACTCAGTGAATTTTTAGAAGTTTTCGCAGTGCTGCGCAAATGGCTTGGTGCGCCAACCCAACGCACCGGCGCAGTAACTCAGTTCCGTTGCTGGGAAAATGTTGATGACTTTTTTTAAAACTTTTTTCAATTTATTTTCAATGCCATTTATTAATAATATTTTAAAAATGTTCAAATTTGGGAATTTTTCAGTTTTAGCAAAATTACCCTTTCTTCTGAATGCTCAATTTTCTAAAGTTTCACTTTAAAATGCTGACAATCTTAAGGTATTTTCCGCGAAAAATTATGAAATAAATTTCGAATCCTTCGTCGCTTTGTAAAAAGATTTGAAATCCCTTTCCAGCTTTCAATTTGGAACAAAAATCATACAATTTTGTATCAAAAAACGAACAGAAGTTTATAACATTAATGGAAATCTCGTCACCTCTATTCTTCTGAAAACTGTAGTTTTGTTAAAAAATGTGGTTTTTTAGTTTAGACTGATTTTTTTTGCTTTACTTTCTACTCAAAAACGGTCTATTTTTTAGAGTTTTACTTAAAAATACTGACGATGTGAAGGACTTTTGCGCGAAAAATTACAAGATAAATTTATAGCTTTGCGAAAAATTTACAGAAACTTTTTTCAGTGTCGAATTCGGGACAAAAACGAAAATAAATTCCTACCGTTTTTTTTCGAAACCCATCAAGGTTTTCTCTAAAACCGATCACAAAACTAAAAGTTTTTAATAGAAAACGCAAAAAAAAACATTATTTTCTGAGTTTTCCGCTTGAAATTTGGTACAAAAGCCAAATAATTTTATTCAGTTTTTTTATCGAAAGTAATTAGGATTATCTTGAAAAAACGACCAGTGAGCAAAAGTTATTGGGAAAATTCGCCGCCCTCATCGCTATGAACATTTCTAAAGCTTCTTTGAATTTTCAGGTCATTTCAGTTTTAACAAAGTTTCTATTAAGCAATTCTTTCTACACAAAAATCGCATAATTTTTTAGTTTTACTTAAAATACTGGCAATCTTCAGGTATCTGCCTCCTTAACCGCTTTGAAAAAATGTTTGGAAAACTTTTTGCAGCTTTGAATTATGGACAAAACCCTAATAATTATTTCGAGGTTTTTTTCCAAAAAATTTTCCGGAATTTGAAAAACTCTTGAAAACCGGAGTTTCTTCACTTTTAGGTCAATTTCTAAAAAACACTGTCTCTAAACAGAAAAACCGCGTTTTTCCTAACGTTTTACTGTAAAATACTGGCAAACTGAATCTTTTATTGCTTAAACATGAAGAGATCGATTTTACAAGAAAACTCGTCGACTTTCTTTGGACTCATGTAAATTTGGCAAGAAAGTCTGATTCAACAAATTCATTCACAAATATACTAAATCAAATGTATGTGATAAGATTCCGTTATTTTTTCTTCTTTCCGTGGCTAATTTCATTATTCTCGCAAAACTTGTTGCATTAGTTCCACGATTTAGCGCCGCGTTTTGTGTGATCTTTCGAAAAATTTTTCATCCGTTAAAGAGTTATTTTTATTTAAAAAATTCACTTCATTTATAAAATAGGAATTTTACTTATTGAGCTTCCAAAGCTGTAAAATGAATACTAACAAGCATTTGCCCATTTTCCAGTCATAACTATAATGTGACTTTTTACGATGAAGAGTAAAATTATTAAGAAATAACTTTTGAAGYCGATATTTAAAAAAATTGGTGAAAGTTCTTTTGATATCCAGGTCGCTTATAAAGTAACTAACTTTCTGTTATGGAGCTTTTGAGGCTTTACAATTTATATCGATTTTTTAGTTAATTTACGTTTGGAAATGTTATTGGGACCAGTATACCCAATATCCATACAAACAATTTCTAAAATCWYATTTTCGTTTCTTTACCTKTGATSTTTGATGCTTGAAATTGAAGAAATTGATATCCATAACAGTTTAGAGAATTTGCATTTGTCTCTGAATATTTTAAACATTTTATTCTAGTGTTTTGAACAGTCTTTGAWTGTYAACAAYATTRAAATTTTTATTTAGTGACTAAAYGTTTAGTTATTKGCGATTTTCTTTYTTAGAAAATSTKYGAMWYAWGGWKMTTWTGAMAMAMTGTGCAGAAGMMMAWWKSAKTTTAAGTTGAAMATWTATRKAGAATGATCCACAGTTTTTRCTYATGRKTAWYRRACAYAGTKTKCGAKAARAAWAWTTRAKKTTAAKTTRAATTGYGTTKWTRYARAATTRWKWMWTGTTGCAAAATTGCWGTTWARTTTTSMWGTTKCTTCGAATRTTCAAGYTTGCWKTTSRATKWYAACTTGKMAAMTWKGTACAGMTGCAATGAYAATGTAAGTTGYCCCKAAAAWTATCAGTGGCGCTCTTCATATAACRCTAAGCRGGTAAAACTGMSCMTAAAATTTTAAAGAWATTACACYCTGTAGATTGTAGYAACGGTTTAACATAGCCGATGCTGCTATSCTAATTGCTAGAGACGCAGTTWAATTATTTATTGTTGGTTATTCTACTTTCTCCTGCATTTCTGATGCGTTTCTTATCAGAATCAATATGGRACWGCTTCGGGAATAAGATTGGGTGATTTATTTATATAAATTTTCTTTTTTTAATACCAATTATTTTCCTATTCTTCATTTATGCATTGATAGAAATGCAATAATGTCAAATTTGCATAAAA
>NW_026018508.1:6668389-6680385 GCF_020466585.1 Dendroctonus ponderosae
CAGGAAGAAATTCCGATAGACCACGGCTTCAAAGCCCGGAAAACATTCCTAAATGTAATCTGACCGGCCGTGAAAGCCTTCATAGTCTGACTATTTCTTTTGTGTGAAAGAAGTGTCAACCTTCTACTTCGAGCTGCAATAAGCTCACTTACAAACCCGTCAATTGCCTAATTGATCTTTCGAAGCTGTTAAATTTAGGTCTAGATAACAAGTTATAAATGTATATTTCGGTATTTCAGTTTTTACTATACAAAAATAAAATTTAGGACAGATAGTTGGATTTTTTTTAAACTACTAAGTAAGTAACGTTGATAATACAGTCCTTATGAGAAAGTAGTTGATGCGTGTATTTCGCGAAAAAAGTATACAATTCTGCACAATAAAAATTGAATTGGAAGGTCTCAACTGAGCTGCTTCGAAAGCTCAATTAAAAAAGTGGCGGATTTAAATGCACTGTCTTACCAATTGGACTAACTTTTCAATTTTTGCCGAAACCCTGCATCAGAAAATGAAAAAAAGTGGAAGCCAGTTGATCTTATACTTGAAGTATATGAATCGAAAATATAAAATGAAAGCTTAATCAATATAAAAAAAATAATTCAGCAATATCATCTGGTACCACTATTAAACATTTGGTTTTGGCATTTGACCAGATTTCTCCAAAAAGGATTTAATTTTGTTTTGTTCAAATACTTTCATGTTAGTACCGATTTTTCACTTTTTCAAATATACAATTTTTTGCTAAATTTTCAAACTTTTCAAAACCGCTCAAAAAGTTATTAAAAATTGTTAAAATGGCAATTGAATATGATAGTTTAAGGGTCCAAGAAAGCGTAAAAGTACGGGCGCAAAAAAATATTCAAAACTGAAAGTAAAAAAGGTCTTTTTTTCAGGTGGGTTATTTAACAATTGCAGTACCTATGCAAAAACTGTTTGTCCCATCTTAATCGGCCTTGCGGTTCTCGTTTTGCATTGTACTCAAGTACTTTTTTCTAAATGTATGGCATGATTGTCTTATTTTTCATTGTTAAATAAATAATTATTGATTTAATTTCATTAATTCCCGAGCGATACCAATACTTATCTAAGTTACGTCACGTTAGAGCAATTCCAATCTGTAACCCTCCAGGCCTATTAATAAAATATGTCCATTTATCTGAAAATCGTGATTGGTTTGATGTGCAGGTTTTGTGAAACATTAATGGATGATCCTGCATTAGTAAGTTTGTTTACGAATGTTTATTGCTGTATAACTGTACCGAAAAATCCTTTGTAAACTGAATTTGTTTCTTAGCTATACAAGATTAATTGCTGTTTGTGCTTAACACATGCGTTATTTTTAACACTTGCTGTTAAGTACTACTTTCTTACATTTAGACTCTTAACAGTAAAACTGCTTTAAAGAGCTGGTGCAGAAAACAGGCTTACATTTTTTGAAAAATATTCCCTATAAAACTTTATAATGATTAGCAGCATTATAGAAATAATGGATGAAGAAACGGTTAGTATTATATTAACTTAGCACTGTTTCAAGAGGAAAGCGTATTCTATATAATTTTTATACTCTCATGGTATATCTTTGACGGAAACGAGTTCATATTTCTTCAAAAATTCAAAATTTCCTTGAAAATTTTCGATATATTTCTCAAAACAAACAATGTCGTTATAGCAGCTCTGGAATTCAGCTTTCCCTTGTGCAAAAACGTGGTTTAAAGCCAAAAAAAAAACGAAAGGAAACTGAAGGACAGGAAATCAATTGATAAAGAAATTAATATCAAACAAAAAGAGTTGAACTTCGAGAACGAGACAAAATTAGAAAACTTTAAGAATATTGACCACAGTGCATACATATACTAAATATAATAAATTCGTGAATAACCTGAAAACCACCTAAATATATAATAACCAAAGTTCAATCAATAACCGTTAAATAAAAAAGTTAGAGCATAAAATACAGGCACTAGTAATTAAAACAGGCCACCTCAAATGCACACTCATAATATGCTGTTACATGTATTATAAGGTGGAAAAATGGATGGATTTGGTATTGCTATGGGCTTCAAACACGAATTACCTCAATATGTTTATCAAACCGAATCGATTATAGATGTTGTAAGCAATTTTCATATGTAAATAATATTCCATTGTCGCTGTTAGGACAACATTGTCCTACAAGCAATTTGGTCGCGTCCGTACATATGGAGCTACACGACAATAATCCAACAGTGTGCAATAAGAAGATGTAATTTATTGCCAATTGGCATGTTTTATGCAAAAGCATTCGAATTTTGAACATACATTTCCATCTCTTTAAAAGTCAGTAGAGTTTGTTCGTAGATAAGTTTAAATTGCCAAAAATTGGGAGTTTCTTGCAAAATTTTGCCTTATTAATAATTCGGTTAAGCAAATTAAATACTACAGGTTTGTTGCTGATGAATTAAAACTGAACAAAAGTATTTCCAGTAATTTAGCCTTAAACCTTATTTATAATTCTTAACAGTCATTTTTCTCATGATTTACAAGTATTTAAAAATATTGTAAATAGTCAGTAGGAAAGATGAGACTAACAAATAGAATTTCGAATCGATAACTGCTTATTGTGTGCATTTGCACTATTAAAACAGACTACTTTATTGTCGTTTATCTTGTTTTTAAACTAACTGCGTACACTTTTCTTCATTTACTTACAAATTCATTTGATTTAATTTGAGATTTTAGCAAACTAGATTCAAAAAATTCTTGTAGAAACACCACCGATTTCCTTTTGGTATAAATAATATACCAAATGAATTATTAAATCAAGCAACATTTAAAAATAAGTAAAATTTTATAACACTGGCTGGATATATTTTAGACAATATAGAAGAAATACAGAATTGCATTCATTATCCTTTGGCTAAAATGTTTCTCTTCCCATATCTTGTTTTATTCAATTTTGTTGAATTCAGTGATCGACTTTTGAAGATGAAAAGTGACATCGAATATCTTTCATCAAGATTAAACTGCTTTTATTTAAAAAAATATTTGGTTTGAACCTATTGGGATTCTTGCAAAATATTAGTTTTTGGGTATTTAGTTCTCTTAACGTGAAGATAAAACATTTTTATCTTTATACCACTTGGTTTGTCAGCTGCACTTTTTATCGGTTTTTGTTAGATATAAATTGTAGAAATATATTTTAAAAGCCATTCTTTCTATAGAAAAGCAATCCTGGCCAAATAACTTTGACAAATTTTCTTCCACGCTATCCAAACTCTCATATCTTAATTATTGCTTCGTAATGAAACTCCGACCAATTGTAACCAAAATGTGTAGCAAACACACTCACTTTTCCTCTCTTATGACTAAATTATCAGGAAGTTTCCAAGTGGTATATGGAGTAACAGGGACCCATCCAACTGATTATTTATTATTCTGTGTGCTCCCAAAGGGGGTTTCAAGATATGTTAATACGATTTTCTCGAAAATATGTTTTGATAAAAGGGGCAATATCAGCCTAAATATGACTCTTGGAATGGCTTAATTAACTGAAGGTGTTAAATCTGCAAGGGAATACATGGCAAACCAACAATAAATTTTATTAAGCAGGGGGTAGTTGTACTTAAGATAGGCAATAACAGCCTTAAAGATGAATCTTTGAATGGGTTAATTAGCGAATGGTGTCAAATTTTCATAACAAAATACATGAAGGATAGTGCGTAACAAAACATGTATGTATGTGTGAGTGTGTGTGAGATGGAGTAAGTCAAGAGTTGGTGTTAAAAAAACTTCAAGTAGTTGTAAAAATCATGAAATGATGCACAATAATGTTCAGATGCCATCAGTGTTTTAAGAATGTAAAATGCCACATTTAACAAATTCATCCGTTCGCTGCATGGAAGAATCCAAATAGCGACGTTAATTTTTCTTATGAGCAAGTGTTATGAGATAATATGAATGCTTTTGATCAATTGTTCGTCGACAATTAATAAACCGACACTAGATGCAAGGTGATCTAGCCAATATGAAACCTTATTAAAATGCCATTGTGTGCAAATAAATAGGGGAGACCAGCGTATTTGAAACAGAGCTAATCAGTGTATGGTTTTATTATATGTACAATGAACCTATACTTAAAACTTACTCATAAGTACAATCAAATTAGGTGCAATTAAATTTATATTTGAAGAATTACCGTCTGTGTCAGGCTATTATCCAGATCCAGACTAGTTAGAAAGTCGTTTTTCTCTGTAACACCAATCGTCTTTTAAATTTCTTTGGATTTGGTTTTATCGACATATTTTCCAGCCGGAAAACCTTCATTATTCAACATATGAACCAATTTCGGACCAATCAACCTCTATCAGGAGTATGTCTTTAAATGAAGTAATAACGTCTGCAAAAATTAATATTTACAACAATCTAACAGTCTAGTTGTTCTTGCTCTAGCAAGACAAACATTTTTTCTGTCTACTGAGCGATGTCTCTGTTTATGTATCGAGTTTCCCGCGAAAAATCGCTTTTCCGATTCAGTTTCTTTGTTAAGTGCCAAGCGTACCATTGAGGGGCAATTTAGCTGTGGCAAAAAGAGTTGGTAGTTGTTGGAAGTTTCAGAAAGGAGCCAGCGCCACATGAAACCGGACAAACATAAAATTGTGGCGACCACATAAAATCCTATGCGACCGCTCTATACCGCAGAGCTGGCGATGGTAATGATATTGAAGAGTTTTTCCATGGCTTATATTTTTTGAGGGGTAATTTGCAGTTAAACGTTATTTCAGAGGTGAAGTTCAACAGCTAAAATATTTTCTAAGAATTGCTTTAATATTGAGCCATATGTTTTACATTATTTAAATAAGCACTTGAGCTTTGCTTTGGTTGAAACGTAGATATGTTTTAGGGTGTTTTGCCACTGGAACTTTCTATAAAATGACTTCAAATATAATAATCTTAAAGTTACTGTGTTTAATTATTTTGAATGTTCATTTTAAATTATAGTATTTTATAAAAAAATCTCTCAACATTGAAGGAACTGTCGAAAACTGCATTTACAATATTAATAAATCATTGCACAAAGATGAAGTTGGTAAAACGTTAAATTTTCCCTTGAACAAACGTAGATAATCAATTGAAGTTCCTCGTACTTGGCTCGCATAACTTTTGATTAGGAAATATATTATATTGGATAAGGCGCTTTCGATTTCCAGGATTATAATTAGGTCTGTTTGTGTTTAATGTTTAAAACGTACCAAAATGGAGTCAGAAACTTCAGATTTAATTAAATTAACAACATTATCACCATATCTGTTGCAAACTATGACTGATTTTATATAACCCTTGATAACTGTGTTCATAGTTGAAGATATTGTTCGTTTCCAAATTTCCAAGAGAAGTAAATTATGTTTCTAGAATTGTGGTTCAATAACGCGAAACGTATGGAATTAACTGGAGCAGAAGTAAAATGTATTAACTTATTTATTTAATTATTCAATTTTCAGTTTAACTTCTGAGTAATTCTATAGTATATTTTATGCCATTGTACATAGTGTTTATCTATTTTATCTTGTTTTAGATAGATTAATTTAGTTCACTAAAGAACGTTTTCCGTTGCATCGAAAATTCCTCATTTTCAAATAAGTTTAGTTTTTTTCGTATTATTCAAGAGCAAAAAGTATGAGCCTTATTTGTTAAAGTCTGAAGTCGATACGAATACTTTTATTCATTGATAGCTGTGATTGATTATTTGTTACCTTTTCCTTATTAACATATTGTTTCATTATTAATTTCATATGATGTTATTAATATTGTTTTTTCTTTCTTTTCAGGGTGTCCACGGAAGGGAAGTTCCTAAGACTAAGAACGAATGGCTGCAGCATTTTAGAACATGAAGGTGAGGAAATAATTTTGTTGTTTAGTTAAATTATTTGCTAAGTTTATTGACTTCTTTGCAAACATTCCAAGCAACCGACAAATTTATTTAAAAACGAGATTCGGTAACGTAAACGTTAAATTTAGTTAGAACATATGGTTTTCAACCTGCCTGAACATGCTCTAAATCAGACTTATTAAATTTTTTACTTACCCAACAGTGAACAAAATACGGTATACTGTTTATTTGAAACTGACATATTTTTCAAACTATTTACCATAAATGAAAAATGTGCAAATTAAATATAACGGCTTTTTATAAGTTTCCTATACATTTTAAATGTTTTACGTAAAAACCGTAAATAAGTGGCTATTTTTATAGCCATTAGCCACCAAGCCAACGTTCATAAAATATAAGATTTCTAATAAAATCAGAAAATAGTTTAAAGAACTATTTAAAAAGAGACGGGAGCTGGGTTTTTCTTTTTCGTATGGTTTGATAAGGTTATTATAAGGAATTCTGTCCGAAGTAGATCTGATCTGAACTTCGCTTTGAAAGTACGTTATCAAAGCTTGCTGGGGTTCTGAAGTTTCCAATCATTTGTTCACTTATTTGCTTCCTTCCATTGACCAGGAAAAAAGTTCAAATCTTGTTGAATCTAAAGCGCCAGTTTTGACATGAATTATTGCTTTGTTGCCAATTTAGAAAATAGGGATTCCTCGATGAAGAATACAAAATATTTAGTATTTTTGCAAACGTCATCTCAATCGAACAAAGCTTATAAAATAATTACAAGCTTTTTAAATTTAACGCTTCTTACAAGTCGTTTCTAAAGCAGTTTTTATATTTGCTAAGTTACTTATCAGTTAAATTTGCCCCACCATCGAACACATTTAGGCGAAATAAAAATATTTTTTCACTTAAACTGTTTTTGGATTTTCATTTAGAAAAAATATATACAATCACCGAATTTGAAGCTAGTCAACGAATAAGTCATAATTTGAGTGTTATTCCAAGTTTTTACAAAACAATTGCAATTATTGCAAAAAACTATAATAACTCTGTTAAGAACTCAAAAACGCGAAATTACGAAATCTGAATTCACTTGAGTTCAACCAAAGCTCAATGCTTTGAAGAGTTTAGAAAAGGGATTTTTGAAAAATATTAAGGCAGAAGTAGTGAAAGGTTACATTTTTTCTATTCCTTCACACTGAACCAATAAAATGTATTTAGATTGATATTTAGATGAGAGAAAGCTTACAAAATTTCTAGCCGTTTATTTTCTAGAAATTCTTTTTCTTTGTCGCTTCCAAATAAACCAAACATTGTTCGAAGAAAAGTTTTTACACTTAACACATCCAGGCTGATTCCTTCCAGCAACTTAAAAGTTGCCTTTATTGCAACATATTTGATTTGAAAAGGTGTTTATCTTCTTCAACGTTCGTATAGGGCTGTCGGCTTTTTTCCAAAACGTTCCCGTTCTCGTTCCCGTGTGATAAAAATAAAAGAAAGATGAAAGCATTGGGAAAACTCCATTTTATGGCGGGCAAGTAAAACGGCGGCGGGATTTTATGACACGCCGCCGCCTCGCGTTTTGAGCGAGGGTAAGTGTGTGTAGTTGTGTGATGAGAGATCGTAATTTATGAGGTCGGAGGTGAGGAAAATGCGCTTCAGAAAAATAAGGGACCGTGCCGGAATAAAACGGCATCCAAGACGCAACCTGGGGCCAACTTTTGCTTAACTAGAAAACGGAAATTTAGCAAGAAATGTTATTATGTAGTGTCGCATTAATATATTTTTTGAGAATACTTTAGTTTTATATGGGAATTAATATATTTAAATAACTTTCTATGTGCATGGAACTATTTCCTTTGCCAGAATAAAAGAGGTTAATATCCAAGTACATACAGGGTGGTTTTTTAGTGCGATAGAGTTTATTATTTCCGATGGTGTTGAACTTTCGAAAAATATTTTCATATAAAAGTTGTTCACGCACAAAGTGCGCACATTTTAAAAATATCTTATATGATACAGAGTGTCTCAGAAAAGCGAGGCAAAATCAAAGTATAGTTTTTTAAATAGAACTACCTATTTTTTATTAGCTCATGGAATGCAGCTTGAAATACTGCATATGCACCGTAAATTGGTTTTTTATTAATTGAGACGAAAAAAATGCAGTTGAATATACAATAACATACGTATTTTTGATCACCACAGATCCGTTAAGAATTCGATTGAACCAAAATATCAATACATTGTACAGGGTGTTAACAATGTGGACTTCAATCTAAAACTTTTTAACGCAACGTAACTTTTGTTTTTCAAATGGAAGTGCCTGTATATTAATACGTCATTAGATAGACAATTTACAAAGTTACAAATTTGCATTTTCACTTTAAGCTGTGAAATCAACCGTTTTCAAATTATAATTTATTTGATTTAAAAATTTCAAAAAGTTGCTACATTTTGTAAGGTAGCGTTGGAAGTCAATAAATAAGTATCAAAATTTGAATTGCCACGTTTAATTGATCATTTACCTAATTATATCAAGGATAGAATGTGGTATTTACCTGATGGAGCTCCAGTTCACCACTCATACAGCTCGAATCCATGAGTACCTAAATAATAAATTTTCTGAGAGGTGAATAGGCAGAGGTGGGCTTGTTCAGTGGCCACCTCGTTCACCCGATTTGATAAAATTGGATTTATTTTGATGGGTTTACGGCAGAAACAAAATTTATCAAATAAAACAACAAAAGATGACATGAAGGAACGAGTCACAACTGTTTTTCGAAGCATTAAAAATATTGTTTTGAACTGCGTTAGCGATTCATTTCAAAAACGCAAATATTAATAGTTGCCTAAATGTTAACGGAAATCATTTTGAACATTTATTTTAAAATATCACTGTAAGTATAGTTTTATATTTTTATTTTTATAGACGTATGCAATTTTATTGCATTTTTTGCTATGAAATTGCATGAATTTTATAAAACGTTGCACTTTTCTTCATTGTTTATGTCAAGTATCATCAAATTTTGACACTTATTTAATTAATTCCATAGCCACCTTACAAAATTTAACAAATTTTTGGAAATTTTTAAGTAAAATAATATATAATTTKAAAACGGTTGATTTCACAGCTTAAAGGGAGAACGCAAATTTGTAACTTTGTAAATTGTCTATCTAATGACGTATTAATATACAGSTACTTCCATTTRAAAAACAAAAKTTACATTGCGTTAAAAAGTTTTAGATTGAAGTCCACATTGTTAACACCCTGTACAATGAATTGATATTTTGGTTCAATAGAATTCTTAACGGATCTGTGGTGATTGGAAAGACGTATTTTCTTGCATCTTGCTGCCTTTTTTTGCTTCTACAATGAATTTTTAGATACCATGTTTTTAAGCAAAATTTTACTAAAATGGCGATAATCTGCCAACGTCGCAAGTAAGAAAAAAAACAATTTACCGTGCATATGCAGCGTTTCAAGCGGCATTCAATGAGCTAATGAAAAATGGGTCGTTCTATTTAAAAAAATACACTTTGATCTTGCCTCGCTTTTCTGAGACACTCTGTATCATATAAGATATTTTTGAAATGTGCGCACTTTGTGCGTTAACAACTTTCATATAAAACTATTTTTCGAAAGTTCAACATCATCGGAAATAATGCACTCTGTCGCATTAAAAAAACCACCCTGTATTAATCATAAAGGAAGAAGGGAACAAAGATTTTGAGAAGAAATTGTACACATTCTAAAATTCTTAGCGGCCAAAGTTTGTCCCTACTTTTCATAAACAAAAGCACTTTATGCTTTGCACTTTGTGCTTGTAAAGTGTTCAATTAAAAGTTTCACTTTTAATTGAACACTTTACTAATTTGAGGGCAGTTGATCGAGTTTTTGCAAAGTAGGTGTTTATAAATTCACTTGAAACTCTCTCAAGTAACACACATTTATCCAAAACTTAACCAAATACTAACAAGCCACTTGCTTGTTTAAAATCGCATTATCTAAAATATTTAGACAGACATTTAAAAAGACAGAACTGAAAATATTTAAACAGGAAATCGGTTTTCTGAGGTCAAAATCCTACTCTAGCTGTAGCTTCTTGAACCCTGCGTTTTGTACACGATGAAGAAGCTATTTGTCATAAGATTGCTTCATTTCAAGCAAGGGTGAACTTTAAAATATTATTTTTGGACTATCCATCCAGTGAAAAGGAAGTTGCAAATCCAGTGGTGGCACCCTACGTAATTGAGCTATCCAGAGCAATTCAAAAAACATGCTTTACATTTTGTTGAAATATTTTTCCAAATGTTTGTTGAAATATTCGTTAAATAACATGTCACGAAAATAATCAATTGAATCGCCTCTGAATCGACCTATAACCTTCGAAAGCCCATCTCAAAAATTAAATTTTTTATCTGCTTTTAGAAATAACGCAAACACTCTTGGCGAACGAGCCAAATGTGTGTCCTCAATTTTTTTATTTCTTTAATTGCACAATATTTAGCTCTCGCTTAGCCAATTTCACTTCTTAAGTTGCGGACGCTGCCTGAGGCTGGGGCTGCAGAAAGGCATCAGACGTCTTCAAAAGAACTACTGTCTTTTTAGATTATAATAAAAGTATTAGAGGTAGCTTTACTCATTGGTATTTCCAAGTGATTTGTGTTGCGGAAATTAACTTTGCGTCGTTCTAAACATTCGAAAACACTTCCAGAAAGCATACAAATGAAAAAGTCTAGAATAACATGGAAGCAATGCACAAACATTAATTTGCTTCAATTCACTGTCTAAACATTGGCTTCTTTGCTAACAAAAACCTACATGACAAATTTTTCCTTGCCCCGCGGGAGTTTCAAAATTTTCCTGCAACCTGCATCTTTCGCCTCCCTGTGCAACGATAGAAACATTTTCTTTACGCCTCAGTTTTCCCTGGAAGACTCATTTGCCTCGGTGAAACCGTGAAGAGTCCCCAGTAAGTGCACGCCAGTGTCGGTAAACAGGGTAAACATGCACCATTAGAATGGCAAAGAGCGAACACGATAGACGAAAACCCGACCATGTCACGCTTTTAAATCTGACATCAAACCGGTTTGTTCATTTTCTGAGACGACAAAGAGCCGGTGAAACTCCCCAAGCTGAGGATTTGCCAATAACAGACACATAGCGTTCTATATGTGTGAGTCTGTTAGCCAAGACAAAGGGAATGTTGGAAAAGGAGACCGGAAAATCTGGTATCAACACGTTTTGTTCTATTTAGTAGTTTCGATCTTTGGCCAGGTGCGATTTTTGCACTATTTTTCCTTTTATCACTCCGACATCAGCCGTCATCCTAAGATTCCGGAGAATGTGATTTTTACTACAAAATATCAATTGTATTAATTCACACTGGTATGGCCGTTACGATTACATCTTTTGTAAGATCTGGAATGCAAAGATTCATCCAAGAGTTGAATTAGAGAAAAATAAAGGATCTCTACAGTCGTTTCCTCAGTAGAGAAATGCAAATTGTCTGATATTCTGGTTCCGGCTCAATAACAAGTGGCATATTGTTACCAACTGAAAGCGGCAGTTTGACCTAAGGGTTGGCGCGGTTTCGATTTTCCAGGCTCCTTCGGACCGTCTCAGTTCTGATAATTGGCTTCATATCTGTATTAATTCTAGAACTTTAAGAATTTATTTTGTGTTTCTTGTGCTTTAGTTCAGTTATTTGACTAATATTCTTGTAACTAGCAGTAGTATTCGTGTAGGCTGTTGTGAAAGTTTCTTGCCAAACTGAAGCAGGGAAAATTCTGATTGAAGTTCAGTTGGGATTTTTATTAAAAGAGTAAATTGTTCGAACATTGAGTGACGTTTTCTGGTATTTCCCAAAAGCAGGGAAAACCAAACCCATTTTAATGCAGAATATTAACAATTTTTTGATTGACAAGTTTACGGAGCATTCAGTAGCACTAAAGACTCTCTCTATAATATAAAAAACGAGTTTGATCTTTTATGGGAATGTAGTAAATTTCAGTATAGATTTTTCTGTGTACGTTCTTGTATCCAAATCAAAATCAATTCCTGGGCTTCAGTCATTTATTGTCTATTTATCAATTAAAATACGTTTCGGTGTTTTCCACCATCATCAGTTTCTCT
>NW_026018508.1:6681033-6691884 GCF_020466585.1 Dendroctonus ponderosae
AATTTCATCAAGTTTAGAACTTGAAAATTTCTTTGCATAATTTTTCAATCATTATTTTTAACTAATTTAAGCTGTAATCCTGTCCATTCTGCTATACAATTTTTCGATTTATTTTTGAGTATTGAATAGTTTTAGATTCTCATTCTGTTCGATGTACAAAGTAATCTTCTAATCTACTTTTTTCTATACAAAAAAGTCCGGTTCATTAATATCGGGTGATCCGGACGGCTAAGTTGTAGAACTCTCATATTATATTGAAAACTATTAGTGATGGTGATTTTCGTTCACTATTCGAAACTCTCGTTCTCTCAGCAAAAGCAATTTGATGTTGTGGGTCGATTTCGACGAAAAAATGATCAATTTAGAGTCTCCCCATAGAAGGTAAACTTTACACATGTTAAACATTGTTATACATTTAATGTTTTCACGGGTATAATTGAGAAACATGTAATATGTTTGTGAATAAATGTCTGCCTGGATGAGTGTCTGCCGCTGTGATTTTTTATAGAACATCTATAGAACCGTTGCCTATATTTAAATGATTCTGAGAAAAAAGTACAACAAGACAGAATATTTTAATTTATTTTCTTCACTGCGTGTAATTGTTATTATATTTTTTCCTTCCTGGGTTTCAGTCAAAATGTGAAATAAAAATGTTCATATGGTTTATTTCATATTACGTTTCTGCGAGATAACAAGCGCCATCATCAGATCAAAATTCAAAACAAACCCATAATTGGGAAACATTTGATTCTTTATAGGCTTGGCTGTCTTCCGAAGAAGGAAAAAAACGGGGATAACCCAGGAAAGAACAAAAATTATCGAAGCTAGAATAATCAATCAAACTGATGGACGCAAATTAACAATACAGTATACAATATTGCCGAAAATAATTAAAAAATCATGATTTCTCTAAGAAAATTCGGACCGTCTGGATTTTGGGAATTGGGGTCTGCATAGATTAAATCGTCGTTCACTTTTTGCTGAATCCAGAATCTAAATATGGCTTTTCGGGCGGTCCGGCCGTCATTTGGCATCGGTGGCACATCCCGATTTAAATTCGGCTCGTCAGCCGGCGGATGGACGGACACGCCGATCTGGGACATGCTTTCTACAGGATTAATTTCCACGAGCTTCAATAACTAGAAAGTTGTGTTTTCTTCAAAACGTGTTTTAAATTTCAATCGGAACATTCAAATTGACTTTTACAAGCGTTCTTATACTGAGCGATCTAAATTGGTGTGCGTGCTAAGCAACTTAAGTATAACTGTCCAGAAAATTTTATTTTTGCTTATGTTTCTTTGTTTTTAACGTTTTTTTTTTTATAGAAAATCATTGATTTGATGCCATGAGTTTTAGCTCTATTTACCAACTAAAGGATCAGTTGCTTCGTTAAACTCCTCTATTATGCGATTCTTCTTGGTGTTTCGGATAATTTACTTCTTTTAATGATTCCTTTTTACTGTTAAGAGTTGACTTCATTTGTTTTACTGTCCTCACTTTTGAGATCAGTTCGCTCGTCCTACAAATTCTGCTAAGGATTCCCATATATCTCATTTGAAATGTMACAAGTCGTTGTGGATTTTGAACCTTGTGYTGCGATTATGTGTTCAAGAGTGTTTRCATCTATCTTTATTACTATTRTTTMTGTTCTTTRTTTTYATTGAAWAGCATTTTTTTCGTTTCTTTAATTTAGTTTTTACTTATCGTTTTTCATTAAGCSCCGCCTTATGCTTTTGCTTCACACATGGAAAGGCAGATTTGTGAATTTTGTCGCTCATACGAATGCCTTCTTTATCTTCTTTATCATTATCAAGCGTGCTTCTTTGTTGCTTTTTGTCTTTGCTTAGTTGTTAGGTCATATTTTAAATTTTTTATAATGCTGATGATCAATGGTTTATTGAAATGGTTTTCAACTTTCTTAATGCGCGAATGTACCGGTACTGTAATTAGAAAAGCAAGTTGCAGTTCGTACGGTTCGGTTTTGAGGAGGGCTCAAATGAGAGTCTAAACTTTGACGCTACCAAGCTTTCGGAATGTATTTTTATTTCTTCATCAGGGCTAAGATAAAGAACAAGAATAATAACTCACATTTCAATCATGACCTTAAGGATGTGTTTCCTTAAAAAAACCGTTTGTTTGTACTAACTATGTGCTTGGGTTCCATGTCTGTTTGAAGAATTATTGTACCATTTTACCGTTCTGCAAGCTATGACTATATGACTTTTTTACATAATCTGGTCACATTTTATTTATTGATACTATTTGATTCCAACATTACTTATGATAAATTGACCTAAAGTCAAGGTTCTGTATTTTTTTGCCACACTCTGAGGTTTCCTTAGTCGTTAACTCACGGTTTGCTCTACCACTGGAGCTACACGTTTTTATTTGATTCGGATTGACCTGTTTTCAGCTTCATAATTTTATGACTCGTAATTTACAAGTTGTGCCATTTTCTTATTTGGTTCTTTAATAGCTTTAAAAGATTCTAGACGCTTTTTTTGTCATGACTTTGCTGGTTGCTTCTCACTGCAAGGCTACTTTTTACTACCAGGTTTGTTTGCTAGCTTATCAAAAGCGAGAGTAATTGTGAAAAAATATGTAAAAGTATTTAAAAATAAGCAATTTAACATGCTTTAAGACAGAAAATTTAAACTCATTTGACATTTGCAACAAACTAGTTCTTAAACAAGACAGAAGTTTTGTGCGAAAATCGACAGCTGAAGATGATAAAATGCATCTAGACATAGAAAGAGCATATAAACCTTGTTTTTAAGTTAAAGGGGAAGATTTAAATGTTCCTTAGTGAAGATTATGGCGCAGAGGTTTCCAGGAAACGAAACATAACTGCCGTTTCCATATTATTATATACAGGGTGATTAAAAATTGGGGTCATTCTTCTAGAGGTGTTGCCTGGCGCTGTTATAGAAGTACAGGAAAAGTAGTAAAATAAATTAATTTTTATTAAAAACTGAGAAATTTGCAAAAAGCTGTATCAGAGATACGGCAGCAATGTTTTTCAAGGTAATCTGCCTTATTAACATTGCAAAATACCTGTTGCTCCGTAATTATTTAAAACTCCGGTAACCATGGAATTATACAGTGACAATAAGATAGACAAGGATAAACGGCCAACTCAACAGGAATCGTTGAATGACGGAACGTACTTTCGAAATGTCAACCTGCTCTCATAACCTCGAATATTGGTGTTTAGAAATAAACCATACAACACCAAACATTTGAATGGTTAACTCCAAACAAGCTAGTGCCTGTGTAATCTCCTTATTATCCGCTCCAGTTAATTAACTCCTGCTCCATTTGTATCTCCTTGTGCTGTGTGTATCGTACAAACGTGGTAGGAATGTAGCCCTTCCTCGGTATTTAGTTGGTGCTTGGGAAAGTGTCAGTTATTGTGCTCTGAATACCCCTGGAAAGCCCTGATTCGATTATGTCCAATACTTCTTCCTCTGTGACTGGAACCCGAACATAGATTGTCGTCCACTATCTTCCTGGAACCACTCTGCTCGCCCTTTGTTGGCGTGAGTTCCTTCATCTTGCTGCTATGTTACTGTAGCATTTCCCCTGAACTAAACGCATATTCGCAAATTCGTGAAAGAAAATTCAAAGTAAGTCACGGTTTGACAAATTATTGCTATTATTGAYAAGGGCTATCCACCTGCCACTATCTGTTAATGGCAAAAAGCATCATTGCCKCTGTGYCTTTTCATCAAAARATTGTAGAARAGAACTTTTTTKATATCAAAAWTTTTCGTAATTTGAAGCAAMGATYGTAATTKTTCTTTTTGAATGCTTAMGTATTCCAATATGCTACYAATTAAACATGGAACAATTTMAAAATTATGCKTAATAACAAAGTTGAAATTCGATCTTCAACTGTTAATATCTTGTAGAAATTTTCGAAAAAAAAAATTTCAATGTTTTTCTCGTACTACCCAAGGGAGCCTCTATCACCCCTTAAAAGGAATGACGCCAATTTTGAATCACCCTGTATTTAGCCATGAAATAGAAAATTKAGCCACGAAATGTTGTACTCGAGTTTTATCAAAAATGTATAGAAATGCACAGTTTTCAAAAGGAAAATGGAATAAAATTCATTTACTTGCTGGTTTAGCAATATCAAAAGCCTTTTTAGTAAGCATTATATCATTCATATATCGCCAAGATACATCATAATATATAACAAAAAACTATCAATTTCTATTCCTTTTTTTATTGCAATTTACGAATAAAAACACTCATAATCAAAGGAAAATTATGAGAACAGAAGATCCAGAAAAATAATAGGCATTTTCTGCACAAAGACTCAAAAACGTTATCTCTGAATATTCCCATTCTTTCAGTTTCTTTTATGGACACCTTTGCTGTTTTAAAAATATCGATGGAACAACTATTATCTTTTATTGGAAATCGATGATTGCATCAGAGAAACTAACTGCTCTTTAATGCCTGAGAGCTGAGATATAAAAATTTTATTTAAGCCCACTAAGTGTAGATGTGGCATTTTAGTTTTTGAACTCTGCCAGCGTGAAACGACATTTTCATCCCCAAAGTGCAAAAAATATTTCCTCAATGCAGAGGGAGGTATTGTGTTGCCATTAAGAAGTAGTAAAAGTTCCCATTAACGACCTCTAACAGTGGAAACGCGTGGTCTCGTAACATCGTTTGCCGGAAACCGATACGAAAAGCGGAAAATTTATGCCCGGGCGCCCTTTTTACGGGCAGCGCGGTGACGAGAGGACGTAGATTGTCACTCCCTAGGGACGTAAAATTCCGGGAAACTGGAAAGTCGACGCGAGATTATGAAGAAGGTTAAAAGTCAAAGGCTGTAGGAATTTACGACACTCGGATGCAGGCGTTCGACGGTCTTTTGTTATATCTTATCGATTTATAATTTGAATGGTTGCAACCAGCTAAGTTCTCATGTTCGATTTTCAAGTCTAATGATATGCAAGCGGGGAACATTCTTCTTGTTTGTTTGAAGAATTGGAAAATATGGGCTTGAGCGCGTTCCAGGCGGGCGTGATCGTGCTGAGAGGATTGAGAATTTTCAGGACCCACCTGTGCATGTCTCGTGTTCAGGCTATTAATACAATACAGGAGTGCCAAGCAGGAACATAATTTAGGCGAAGCCTTACGAAGGGAGCAGGCAAACAAACTACGCCGAGCGTCAAGCGTGATAAAGAGCGGATCTTCTGCATAAGGGAAATTCGGTGGACGATTTTGGGACCGGGGTAATTAAGTGAAAACTGCTGGCGACCGAGACGGGAGAAAGGGATAACTGCCGCTTATCTCTCTGGATTAGAGAGATGTGTAAACAAAATAGTTGAGGGGAGCGAAGCATGATTTATTCGCTGGCGATTATTATTTTCGGGAACGCCACTTGCAAAGATAGGTGATGAACAAACAAACACACGTACATATGCCTATAATAAATGCAATATTTTTCCGGAACGATATATAGGATGGCTCAGATTGCAGTAAAATATTGCAAATTTACTAAATCTACGAATGAGCGTTGCTTGGGAAAGTCACGGAACATAGGCCTGGGTAACACTGTATCGAGTTGCACTTTTGAGTTGATGACGCTCAGTGAGATGGTGAGTTATAACTCATTGCGCCTCACTGCGCCTCACCTCGCGCTTGTGGCGCAATAATTCTTGAAATCAGAACTGTTGAAGGACATTTCAAATTAGTTGAAATTTCGTTGGTTTCTATCATCGCTCGGAAATTGAGCAACAGCTAACATTTTAAAGTGTTTTCTTGTTTAGTCCGTGTTTTAAGAAAAACAAAATTAATTCAGTTATTAATTTTCGTTTTGTCGTTGTCCATTGATCACTGCAGGCGAGTCTACAAAAATGTCAACAATAAACAAACTGAAATCGAAGCGCCAAGTAAAGCATGATTAAATACTTAATCATGTTTATTCTGTAGTTCGGAGTCTTTTTTTCTCGAAAAAGTGTATGAATGTCCAGTTTTCTACCGACAGTGGACGAAATCGGTCGATAATCTTCTGTGAAGTGTGAATCGCATTCTTAAATGGGAAATATAATCAAGGTGGCCCTTATGGCAAGTGCGCGATAGTTTGTTAAAGTGTAGTGAACGTTTTGAAAATTAATGGGTAGCAAATGGAGAATGGGGCGTCAGCTTACAAACAGCTGGTAAAAATGATCTCTCATTTATAAATCTTTAGGCTTGAACTGAGTTTAGTTTTCTTTCTTTCTCCTTGCTTCGCTGATTTCAAATAAGTTTGGCTTTGGACTGATTTCCTGTTGTACTAAACACATTTTCTTCTTTATTTCCAGGTGGCACTTCGGAGCTTTCGGTAAGCCATCATTACGTTGCTCTTGGTTGCGGTTGCATGTACATGTAGAACTTTTAGTCCCATATTCATCAACATAGCGTGGATTTGGTATCGATTGAGCTATTAGTTTTTTTCTAGTTATTTTTTAAATTTGGGGAATATTTTGGACCGCTTTGTATTTTTATATCAAGCTCATCTAATTCTTTTCGCTAAAGAACCTCTTCAGATATGGAAATTGGGGTTCCAATATTCAGTACAAGAATTTTTTGTTAAAAAAGGTCAAGCGTTTTTCCTGTTTTCTTCAAAATTTCATGAAGAAACGTCCTCTACATAGTGTCAATCTTTCAAGTTTCTACTGGCTTTAATTTGGAAGTTGGAATTTTTTATGGGAGAGTGTGCAGTTGTGTAAAAGCGTTTATTTTCAAATCAACATTTACAAAGCGCGCAAAATTCAAGATCTCATGTGATTTGAATTAATTTTTGGAAGGGTTGAAGAAATTTTGACCACATTTAGATAGCACTCTTCTTTATTGAGCATTCAACTCTCAACTTGTAGAGTATTTTTCGTTTCTGAGAAATTTCTTTTTAAAAAACTCATTTCGAAATGTGTCCCGCAATAGATCTTTGAAATGCTGCGAAAATGTTCTCTGAACTTGTATATTGTGTTTCGTTATAACTCAACGCATCTCACTGTGCCGCACATAGAATTACGTCTAGCATTAATCCCGGGGGCGGATTAAAGCCTTATGAGACCCGGGACTGGAATTAATTAACACCTAACAAAAAAGATCACCACGTTCTTAATGAATAACTTTTTACAAAATGGGTGGCTATAATGCAACTGCACCGGTGAGTTATTGTGTCGGTGCGTTGGGTTGGCGCACCAAGCCATTTCGGCATCATTGCACCAACTCCTGGAAATTCACTGAGTTACCCATGCCTAACAGAACATGGTACAATAAAAAATATATTTAACAAAACTTCGCGTTTTATAATAGCGCAGAGAACAATTGGCTGTCCATTTGGGAATCGATTTGATATGCTTTTTGGGAACGAGAATTTTTACAGTTTTATACCGACCGTTTGCTAAAGTTTATTGAGTCTTTCATGGTTGTATGTTCAAATACAGTTTCAGAAGGCGGTGTGACAAAATCAAGTCAAACGTGTAAATAAATAATAGAAATAAAAATTTATTTTATCAGATTAATGAATATGAAATATTAAATGATGATACATATTAATAGAGAAAATTCAATCATCTAGGAGAAATAATGGAATTTAGAGTTATGTTTTAATGATAATGCATGCAAACATATCCAAACAAAAATCTCTCGCTTCTCTCTTATGATAAAATCATGTTTTTTTGGAACGGCAAATTTGTCTTATTTTGTAATTTTGAAATAGAACGCACATTTGCTTTATTTTGTCTCTCTATGACCATAAAATATTACTTTGGTACTGCAATAGGTATTACATTAACATTTTATGAATTAACGGGAATAAATCGAGTACATTAGTCATTTTACTGCAGGCGGATTTTTTAATGATTGTGAAAGATTAACTAAAGTTTTGATCATTGTAAAAAGGAATACTTCTTTTTCGTTTATTGCTGTGTGTTGGCAAATGGCCCAGCAAATGACTGTTGACTATTACCATTGTAAAAAGAAAAAATCTGGCAGAAGATTTCAATATTCATCAATCATCAGAAATTGTAATATTTTGAGAAGCGTAAATGAAATGTTATTTTCATTTAAAACTTTCAACAAAAGCAAGAATTATCATTAGATTTCAAGAACAAAAAACAATCAAACTTTTTGCATTTTTAATGGCAATTGGTTTCCTTCTGTAGAATTGGGCATTTTTCAAAACCTAAATTTTGGCTTGGGTTAAAATGATGTCGATGTTGATTTTGTGTAATCTGCTTTAATATCTCTTTACTGATTGATGGACTATTTCATTTTTAAATAACGAAAAATATTTTTCCAAATCTACGTTATCACAATCTGTATATATATAGAATTGTGAATATTAGAAACCGTGTTTTCAAAATTCCATCTCAGTTTTAATGTAGAAAATATATTGTTAATATTGATAAAGTTTTCCCAAGTATGTTCAATTATGGTTTTTCTTTTGCATATGAAAACATCAAGAAAACCATACAGCAAAACATATATCAAAATTACTTAAAAATGCATTTGGTATGATTCTAAAAGATCATATTTCTGTTATCCAGGGAGGAATTAGAGTAAAAAAATTAATGTAATGTTTCCAAACCTTACATTTAACCAAATTACGTCATTTTCTGCATTTCATGTTTCTGTTCTTTAAGTACTTTATTGTCAACAAATGAGCCCTAATAAATTCTAACGTTTTCAGTTACAGTTAGCAGTGTTTCAGTCGGAGAACAAATTGAAAATCTATTCCTAATCAATTATTTATTAACTTCAATTCATTCTAATTTCAGTTAGAAAATAATGTAAAACTACGGTTTTCACATTTGAGGTGAAAGTCTATTTCACAAAAGCAAAATATTTTTATACTGCAACATTTTTGTGATCATTTGTATAAGAAAACACTTTTTCTATCGCACAACATGTGTTTAAGTCAGGAAGGCTATCTGTATATGGTAGAATGTAATTCTTGAACATTATTCGTTTCTGTGTAGCACACCATTACCATTAATTATTAATAAAATATATGTATATAAAAATCGGATTTTGAAGTCATTTCAGATGAATAGAGGATAATACCGGCAAACAGGAGTTCTTCACAAACAAAAATAAGCAGAAAAAACCCTCTTCTTAACAAGATTTAATTTTATCTTTCCAACGATTTCGTGAAGACGATGCCGAGGCCAAATTCACTTTAATGCAATTGGTACCATTCAAAATATACCAGTAGAAAAACTTTACTTCCAAAATTATAAAAGTCTGTGCCTCGACGCCGAACAAATGAATTGTAATAAGCTAAACGTTATGCACAGCTGCACTCTTTCGTTTAGTGTTTAGCAATAACAAGCCGAAGACAAGGAATAGATTTTCCTTTCATTAGATATTTATTCCAGTTATGACAAATTTTAATAAACTGGAAATTCTGCTTTTTTAGTTCTGTAATGATGTTAAATAAGGCGAGTTTGTTTGTTAAGCTTATTAATTTAGTGCACAGAAGAACAGCAAGATTATTCTATGTGAGATAAAGTTGACAACACATGATTCTTGCGAATATAAAGTGGAGCAACTTTTGAAATAAATTAGAAGCAAAAGGAAGTTTTATATTGAAGATTTCTAAAGTACAGTTTACTTTGAGTAAAAATTCTTTGGAAAAATCAAGTGTTTGAACTTAAAAATAGTAAATAAAAATTTGAATCGGAAACCAATAGATCAGATATTATTGATCACACGAAAAGGATCATAGAACATTTAAAGCATTTATATTTTTCTTTAAAATAGATATGAGTGCAGATGTCGTCAGGTCAATAATCTAATTAATAAGAAATTATTGTAAATGGCCTAAATCGGGCAGGCTAATAACAAACAAAGTGAACAAATGCCGTAAAAAAATCTCACCAAGCAGCATAGAAATATGCGGCTCGAATTAAAATCGAAGAACAATTGTGAGAAGGCTCGCTGTTGTAAAACTTCTTTGTTTAGCATTTGAACCGGACCACACATGATTGGCAGCTGAAAGCTACTCCTGTATGTAATTCAAAGTTCCTCCCGAAAAAACATATTTTTGCGATTTATTTAGATTATCGAGAGTTTTGAGCACCATACTCGATTTTATAGATCGTTCTGCTGAAATAAATATGGTGAGTATGGTTCCAACAGGATTATCAAGAAAAATACTCTTGGGAATGGTTTTAAGAATCTGACTTAAGTGACTGTGATTATAACCGAAAGATATACCTACTTGGGTGCTTGGATTATCGGTCACCACATAGCGGCAGAAAGATATCGAAAAGATGGCTTAAATATAGCCGAAACGTTGGTGCGAGGAAAACAGTATGTTATTTTCTACCCGTATCTATTTACCAATAAAGCTGCAGAGAGGAAAACCTGGAAGCAGGATGCAAGTGAGCGCAACATGTAGTGAAAGGATTGCATTAGTTTCACCGAAGTAGCTAAAATTTTAAAAAATGTTTGTGCATTGTTTATCCGCAATCAGAATGTATTCAGCCATAGCGTGTAGATATCCCAAACATTTTGAGCCATTAGTCTTCCCAACCGGGCGCTTGAACCTTCATGGGTCAGTGGTTATATATCGATCACGCCCCACAACATTTCTGGGGTATATATACAATCGAAGTAGTTTTATGTACTTTTTGATCATTTTTTCTATGAACGTCGAATACAGCAAAGCATAGCAAAGGGGCTTCTTCTGGAATTACAAAAAAGTTGGGCTGGGGTTTTTGTATTAAGTAACTGTGGTTTTTCCAACAAGAATGCAATCCTGGACACAAAAAATACTATAAATGATGTAAAATACTTTCTGAGATTAAGTCCCTCTAGCATGTCCAAAATTTGTGT
>NW_026018508.1:6692635-6697938 GCF_020466585.1 Dendroctonus ponderosae
TTCTTTGAGTCTTTTGTGTAATGGTCTTGAGGTTTCTCCTATATAAAATTTATTGCATTTGCAAGGAATTTTATAAATTACATTTTTTGTATTTTTAATTATATCATAAGGTTTTGTTACTGACATTTTACTTCTAATTCTATTTTCAGTTTTGAAGATAGTCCTAATATTAAATTTTTACCTACTCGTTTAATTTGATCTGAAAGTCCTGGAATAAATGGAATAAAAAGGTTCGTAATAGGTTTATTTTGATTTTGTTTTGTTCGTGGGAATTCAATTTCGTTAAAACATTTTTCAATAAAAGAATTTGGATAATTATTGAAATTTAGAATTTCTTTTATAAATTGTTTTTCTTTGGAAAAATTAGATTGATTACAAATTATTTTTGCTCTATCATATAGACTTTTTACGACACCTTTTTTAACCATTATCGTGTGATTTGAGTCGAAATTCAAATATCGGTTAGTATGAGTAGGTTTTCTATAAACCAAGGTTTCGAAATTGTCTAAATTTTTATTGTGAAAATTGTTATTGCGAAATAGGAGCACTATTTATCAATCTGTAATAAAAGACGTGGGGAAATTCTGTCTTTTTTTAAAGACAAAAATTTTTGAAGAGAAATACCCAAAAAGAAGTTTGTAAAAAATAATTTATATTTATTGATAAATTGCATCATTTTGTTGTTGATCATGACTAAGAAATAAAATGTTAGGCAAACATGAAGCTTAACAGTCGCAGGCAGCGTATGGCATTGCGCTTTCATTAGCTTGCACAGGGTGTTCACAAATTTAGGTAAAAAACCATTGGTTTTATTCTGTGCGATGACAAATCGATTCAAACTTTTGCACCAACAAATTATCAAAATTGATGTACAGGTAAAAGAGGCAAATAAGAATTGAATAATTTTTCTGGTGTCCACTTTTTTTACGTCCACGAGTGTATATGACGATCAGAAGACTGAAAATTACAATTTTATGCACCGCATGTCATTGCTTCCGAACGTTCGGGCCAAAAAAGACGGGAGCCAAATGGTTCAATCCATGTAAAAAATTGAGCGTCTGGCAAAATCGAGTAAAAAATGAAAATCCGTTACGTTCTAATGGCAGGAGAGCGATGGGTGGCGGAAAATCGGTCCCAAACAGCCCCCGGAGCCTTTTGGGGTTGGCAACGTGCCCCGATCCGTTCGGTCCGAGTGACGCCAGTGGCCCTCTGCCGCCGCCGCCGCCGCCGCAACGCTTCATGCTCGTCACGTTCACGCTCACCGCCGCCTGATGCCAACCCGCCGCCGCCTCGCCTGCTGCTTCTGGATAATGTTTCCACCGGAATCGGTCAACTGGACCAGAACACTGGAAAATCGCGATAACGTACTCGAATTTCACTCAACGGCGAATTATTGCCATATTTTTCGCTGCTAATGCGCATGAAATATCATTCAGAGTGAGCGTGTGAAGGCGCAAGATACAGGGTGATGCAAGGTGACGGAGTGTTTCGAGAGGCAGAGCAGGAAAAGTCTTGGGTTGTTCGGAGAGTAATTTCTCTCCCAAATTCGCTCTTAATCGTTAGATGTTTTGCGAGCTGATGTAGGAAGGCTTGGGTGTGGAACAGTCCCACTGGAAAAAGAGGAACACTTTTCCTGTGAAGGTTCTTTTTTCAAGCTGCCTGAGAAAGACCGTAAATCGGAATAGGAAAGTGTTCATAGGCTTGGAAAATCAAATTAAATGTCGAAGTGTAAAGATAATGGCACAAAAAATGAATTACTTCATTAATATGCTACTGTTTGGAAATATTGAGATGTCATTGAGCAAAAGACGTAAAGCAATAAAATAAGTTTTGTCTTCTAAAGTTAATACTTCATTTTCGATTGATGTGTGAAATAATGTGAAAATTACGTCTCCACACAATGACTCTCATACTCTACAAGAACGTCCAGTTCTGTTTTTCCACACAAATGCAGTTCAGATGAAATCTTCGACGATTTTCTGATCTATTAGCGGGAAAGTTGGAGCAAAATTTGATACCCATCTAAGTCCAATTGACCGAGATCGTGCCAGCTTTATCTCCGCCGAGCTTTCCCGCATATTCCCTATTCTCTGCTCGAAGTTGTAGTACTTGAGCGTCAGCGTCCTTATCTAACCCGAGGGATGACAGCCAGCCGGAACAGACGGGCCATACTCAAAGGACCAAATGCGTGGGGGCATTTGGGGGAGTTTGGGGAGCCGGGCTGATCATTAAGTGCGGTAATCATCGGAGGCCTGGATGGGCGCTCGCAAATATATGAGCAGGACAAGCTGTGCCAGACACGTGGCTATTATGGTCTGATGCATTATCAATGCGGTTTCCGCTTTTATGTTTTTCCATTTATCAAAAACATTGCCGCGCCAACAGCAACGCGGCCTTCACATGAAAAGCGTTGTTCCCTTGAGATTGGCTATCAACTATTGAGATTCAGATAGTAACGACGATTTTTGATCGGAATTGCCCAAATGCATTCGGGCGAATTCTTTATTTTTTATTTATTTTTCCTCGGCTTTTCCCATTTGTTCCTTGACACTCGATATTAGACCATACATGTATAACTAACTCAAAAATGCATTTGATTCTTAGGAGCCTTAGTCTTAATATAATAATAAAAATGCACTTTCGTTGTGAAATGAAAAAAACTGTTTACCAAATATAATGCAAATTTATCATCACTGGAAGATTAGTTGATTATTTTAAACAGGTTTTAGCTTTGATTGATGCAAAATTGCGCACATGAGGCCAGTTTCAGCTCTTTAGAACGAACACCGAAACATTTCATATCGTATTTTAATTCGGTACTATCATATGAACTATAAGCTCAACTATAATCAACTGGAAGCCTAAACAAGAACCCTGTCCACGTAATATCGCAGTTCGGAAAGTTTATTCTGTACATTTGGAGTGCCAGTATGTCTATTAATCCTTGCTTTGGCAAAATAGTCACTTGATGAGATTTTTGTTTAGAAATTCCAGATAACTTAACAGTGTCTTGCTCTAAATACTCCAAAGTTACTTTATTGTGCCAAAGCAAAATGTCCGAAACCAACATTCAAAAGATCGATGTGTTCTAATAATAAAATAATGATCTAATAGGATAATATTTTTGAAATTAATCAGTACATACCTACAGTCTTAAGAGAAGTTCTTAAGAAGGAACTGCTGGAAACGCAAATTTACTGAATACATTTTTTGACATCAACATTTCTAGTATTTAGCAGAAAAATATACAATTTGAAATCTAGATCGCATTGCAGACAAGAATCAATTAATTTCCGCTGTTGTGAATAACAGCGGTCAACCTAATTTAGTATACAGGGTGTCCCATAAGCACATGATCAAAGGGATACTGCGATATTCTTTGCATCAAAACAAGACAATCTGACCTAACTTTTATTAACAAAAAATGTCTGGTTTCTCTCCTATTGATGGTTTGGAAGTTCTTCAAAAAAATTATCTTTTTTGAAATATCGGGAGGGGTACGCTGTATTTTGGTGAAGCTCGCTGTAAATTTGTTCTTTTCTAAGACTCATAGTTTGTTAGTGGTGAATTATTGAGTGTCGCGGTACAAAAACTATATATAAAAAATTACATAAAAGTTAGAAAAATCAAGTTTTCTTATAAATAATTTGTTTTAACCTTGGTTCCTCATTGCAAACTTTTATTGGTTTTACTCTCTTCATTATTTTACTCTTTCAATTACTCTGATTAATTCTATTATTATTCGATTTGTGACAACATACAGGATAATTTTTTGATTTTTTACATTTGAGGAAGCTAGTCGAACCTAAGAAAAATTGTTGTTTAAATGCACTTTTGCTAAATAAAAATTGCCTCTTTATTTAATTAAACAAAATCTTTTTAGTAATAGATGTTTGGATTTTGGAAACTAGCTCATTATTTTGAATAATTCTAGCCAAATATGTGCTCGTTTTAAAGAAAATTATTCATTCAACTTTAAGTTCTTTTATACGTTCAGGAAACGAGCGAAATTTCTACAACAAACTTTTGCATAGCACAGTATTGAGTAATTTTCAAGTATTTCACTTTTTTGCGACCGCAGTAATAATTTGATTAAGTACCAAATACAAATATTTTTTGCAAACATAGGGTATCTTTTTGGAAAGAAAATGGTTGGAATAAGAAGTTAGACTTTACTTTTGGTAAAGCTTTAACAGGTCGCTATTAAAAGTTAGTATATTGCATCGGCTTATTTGTGTTGAAGCAATTTGCTACTAAAAATCGTATCCATATTTTGACTCAATAGCGCTCTTCTCAATCGGGGACATTTTTTCGTAAAATTCAGGAAATAGTTTAAATCTCTTGAATCTAAAAGCTTCATAGTATTTCATATTGTAATCTTCTAAATTCTAACTGTCTTAATTATATAATTTATATGATTTACTACTTTTGCCATAAAATCGAGATTTAATGTCCGTTAAGAAATTGTACCTATAAGATATGCACTTATTGAAATACTACATAACTGGTTGAAGTAAGAAATTTTTATACTTATTTTAACTGGAATCAGTTGTGTATTCACTGATTTCAACCGTACTATCCAGATCACCTGTTTTAATTTTGAATTAACAAATAAAGATCATTTCGAGAACAAAACAATTACTCAGGCGTAGTTTGTTTGAAAGAGAAATAAAATAAGTAAATGAAGACTTTGAAGTCAATAATAGTAAGTAGCCTGCAAAATAAATTTGAGGAAATAGACTCGCAGAATATACAGCGTGGCCATTTTCTGAATCTTTGTATGGGTAACTTCTACATTTTTAAAGATAGATAATCCGTTAAATGGGCACAATTCGACAGAATTCGATTGCCTATTTAAAATTTAGGTACCCGACTTCTGAAATATTCTGAAAAGACCATAAATCAACACTTTTTTAATTATAACATATAACGTAAACTGCTTAACTTAGCAAAAAAGTGAAAATTGTCTTCGGTAGAACTTTTTGCGTTGAATTCAATAAACTAACACTCGTTGTCATAGTCAACTTGATTTACGAGAGAAAAATACATTTATGTTTTTTAAATGATAATCATAGTTGGCTGTGGGCCTTTCAAAATCCTTACTTTTTCTGAATTTAACAATATCACTGTTCCTATGTTTATCTTTTTTTTTACCGTAAAAATCAAAAGATTAGAAATATGTAGTAGGCTCTGGAAACAAGAAATTTGATGATGGCAATTTATACAATTTAAATAGCAAAATATATTTACGCTTTTTACAAAATGAATTTGAAAACATGTTGGATAGTTTGCCGTTAGCAGCG
>NW_026018508.1:6698356-6710868 GCF_020466585.1 Dendroctonus ponderosae
TATAATATTTTGACTTCGATGGAATTAACATTTGTTTCTATTGCATAATGGTATATAAAGAAAAGTTCCAAGCTAGGAATGATGAAAAGGCAAATGTCTATAAGCCATCATTAATATTTCCTCGCGCTATCAGCAAGGAAGTAGTTGGCCAAATAAAGAGATAAACGCGAGAAAGCCCCCCTTCTCAATCTCCAGAAGGACGAATCCATAAATTAAGACGACGATTTTCCAGTTGACGTGCTCCGGACTGATCGAGAGCGTGTAAAAAAGGGCCCACGCTCCGAGATTGTCGGATCGCTAACGAGTGGTGCGGGGCCATGGAATTGATTAGTCCCTTGTGCCCGAAGGGTTTGCCGGCTCCTATAAGACCCTTTCAGGGTCGTATCGCCCAGACTCTACGACCTAAAGATGGGTTTATTTTTCAGCTCGCCAAATTCCGAAAATCCATATTCGATTTTGAGGAAGTTTTGTTAACGACTTATCTATCAATGCAATCAAGGGCGAATCAACAGCAAAAAATCACAAGCCCGAGAGTGAAAATTACTGATGGTTTCTCGATTGCAATTCCACAAGAAACAATTTTTGGCTTAGTTTTACTTTACTGGCGACTCAATTTGAAGGCTTAGAACAAGCACGAGTCCTAAATTGGAGCGAAGGAAAATTTAATGCATATTCGACATTGTTACACATTTTCTGTTTTTAGAACTATTGTCTATAAGGTAACYAAACATTCGATGTGAGGCTGGCAATGGTATGCATGCATTGAAAAATATATAGAACCGTGGTTTCTCCAATCAGAAGTTTTGCGTAACTTTAAGCCAAATTAGCACTGCTTAAATTGTAACATTTRTCTATACAATTAATTTGCCAAATGACCGTTAACCCGCTTTAAACTATCGCTAATAATACAATTAAAAGTTCTTCTTCAGAAMCCTTCAATTATTCGATATCTTCAAGAAATAAATTCAAATTTTGTTCAATAACTCCTTAAAAGGAACAACGCCAAGTTTGAATCACCCYATTTATGAGTAAAAAATCCTGAGCATTCAGGTTTTACCCGTTTTTTTCCGGTTGTTGTCAATTTAGAAGTATTTTTCAGACGACCGCCTCTGGAATTAACGATCGTTTCAACCAATTGTTTCCTTTGCGTTGTTCAGTGAGAATGATTTTTATTGACAACTAGCCGAAATCGCCGTTCTTCGCACGGAGGTTAAACTTAAAGCAACTGCAATTCTTGCGGAATTTTACAGAATCGATTCGATTCTTCTATAACAGCCAGATTTTATGTGACTGCGGCAATTCCCATTTGTTCAGACTCACATACACTTAGAAACGTATGTTAAGGGGGATATTTCATATAAATTCATATTTTATTCCACTAAACCAATATATTAAACAATGGAGTTTTCACAGATAATGCTAAGAACAATATTGTCTGAAGAGCTGGATTGCGATAGCAAAAAAGTTTGCTTCTATTACAGACGAATTAGAGATAGAAATTAGCAAAGTGTAACCAAACATGAGTGTCTTATTGAAAGTTTGAAATCAAGCAATTTCAAAAAGACATTCAAGGGTTTCAAAGCAATGAAATAAATTAGATATAACTATAATAAAATATCTTATGTGGTTATGTTAATACTCACAATATTTACATTCCACTATTTTACTGGGCACATGAGTTTTGGAGCCCTCTACTTAGAGTTAGGCAAACAAGAGCTGTAGCTCAGATGGTTTTTCAGATATGTAACCATAAAGGCTTAGAACGTCCAGTGTGAGTCGATTGCCCAATTTAGCCACAATCGTCCAAAACGAAAACTGCTTTTAAAATTTTCATTTTAAAATCAAAACTGCCCATATGTTCCTAATGGTGTTTCCCTGATAAATATACTCTTTAATTCTCCATCTAGTGGTGTAGAAATGAAAGCTGTTGCACAAATGGTTCTTGAGGTGTTTAAGGTTGGTTGAGAGGCGTGATGTTTAAAACGATACTCTTAACTTGCATCTAAATGTTTCTTAACTAGTGTTTCACTCGACACTTGGGTTGTTGAATTCTCTATCCGGTGGTAATAAAATGAACCCTGTAGCTGAAAAATTTCTGGAGGAACGACTAAAAAAGGTACTTGGGTGAATTCCCAAATTTTTCAAAGCCGTGTAAAAAAGGTCGTTTGGAAATTTAAATATCATAGCTGAAACTGTAAATATTTCCTAACTGAGATGTCACTTCACACTGGTTTCTCACTGATCTATCATTATTAAGGAAACCAGCGTCGTAGCTGAAAGGATTCTTGAGGAATGCCCAGCAAAGCGGAGTCGTGGTTGTGTCGATGGTCGAAATCGGTTAATGTAAAGTTAAAAATGGTGCTTAAACTTTGCCTATTGTGTGAACACTGCCTATACTATGTTGTATGTTCTAAGTGATTTTCCACTTTATAAACGGGTTATGGATTCTCCATTCAGGGGTGTAGGGATGAGAGCGCTAGCGCAATTGGTTCCTACGATTCGCGCAATTTGTTCCAAATATGCGTTCCAATGCGTGATGTCTTTATCTTAAATGCAAAAGTTTTCATGTGAAGAAAATTGCCAATATTTTCTTATGTTGGTATTACACTACACACTTTCAGCCGATTAATTGGTCCAAATACTGAAGGTCACCAGATATGAGCTTAAAGCGTGGAATCGGGGTGCAATCGATAAATTGTACGCTTTATTGGGACATTTTTGTGTACAATGACGATGTTGGCAGCAACTTTCGTTTAAGAAGTGTTAAAGAATTAGGAGTTTGGTTTGTTGTTTTCTTCTTACTGTGCTTCAGATATTGAAAATTTGTGTTATTTAAGTTTAGCAAATTAGAAAATAAAATTAATTGCTTCTTTGAAGGCATAAGCAAATAATTTCGCTCTTGTGTCATGTACTATGATCTACACATCGTTACCAACACAAAAGAACAGAACTAAAGTAATGAAATGTTTGCTGGTTTTACTGGCATTGTAACCCAACTTACCGGCGCAGTAACTCAGTTCCGTTTCTGGGAAAACGTTGATAATCTTTTTTTAGGTGTTTCTAGATTTATTTTAAGTGCAATTTATTAACGATATTTTTAAAGTTTCTTCAAAATTTCAGAATTTTATAGTTTTAGCACAGTTACTAAAGAGTAACTTACAAAAGAGTAACTTTCCTAAAACTAAATTTTGAATAAACTTTAAAAATTTTCATTAATAAATTGCCCTTAAAATAAATCTAAAAACAACTAAAAATAAGATCATTAACATTTTGAAAAAAGCTTCCAAAAATTTTCTATAGTTTTACTTACTACTGACAATCTTAAGGTATTTTCCGGAAAAATTATGAAATAATTTTATTGGAACACTCGCGCCTCCTTCGTGGCTTTGTGAAAGTTCTATCAAAAAACGAACTGTATCAGCGAAAGTTTCTAATAAATTGTTTGGAAAACTCGTCACTTCCATTCCTCTGATGCCTGTAGAGTTGGTTTAAAAAATGTAGTTTTTCAGTTCTGACTGATTTTTTTTTGCTTTACTTTCAACTGAAAAACGCTCTATTTGGAGTTTCACTTAAAAATACTGACGATTTGAAGGTTTTTTGCGCGAAAAATTACAAGATAAATGTATAGCTTTGTAAAAATTTTAACTTTTTTCAGCATCGAATTCGGGACAAAAACGAAAATAAATTTCTCCCTCGAAATCTTCTCCTCTTTCGTCGAAATAAATCCTAAATTTCTCCTTTTGCTTCGAAAGTCATTAACGTTTTCTCAAAGACCGAGCACAAAACTAAACGTTTTTAATGAAAAACGAAAAAAACCGTTATTTTCCGATGATTTTGTTCTTTTCTCACAATAATGGGATCTTTTTAGCCAAAAAACGAAAAAATTAATTTTGCTAGAAATTTCGCCTCATTCATTAGTTTGCAGGGAAGTTTAGAAAACCCATTTCCGCTTCGAAGTTGGCACAAAAACCTAATAATTTTATTAGTTAGTTTTTTTTACTCAAAATTATTAAGAATATCTTGGAAAAATGAYCAGAGAGCAAAATATTTCAAAAATTCGTCGACCTCATCGCTCTGAAGGTACTTCAAGTTTCATTAAAATTTCGGGTCTTTTCRRTTTTATCAAGTTTCTTATCAAAGTTTTAATGAGGCAATTCTTTCCATGCAAAAATTGCAATCTTAACCGCTTTGCAAAAATTTTTGGAAAATCTTTTGCAGCTTTGAATTTTCAACAAAACACGAATGATTTTTCGGGTTTTTTTCGCGGTTTTAAGCGGAAGTTTTTAATCATTTAGTTGGAAAACTCTTGGAAACTAGAGTTTCTTCACTTTTAGGTCACTATTTCTACACAGCACGGCCCTTAAACAGAAAAACGCGTTTTTATCTAATGTTTTACTGTAAAATACTGAAAAATTGAGTCTTTCATGCAAAAAATGATGATGACCTTTTTTTAGATGATTAAATTCCAGTCTTGGTCATCGGCAAATGAGTCATAACTCTTTAATCGATGAGTTAAAACTCATTAACTCAAAGAGCGGGAACAACTCAAAAGCGCAACGCAACACAGTGTTACCCAGGCTTATGTAAAGTCGATTACGGCCAAGAACTGATGTTTCCCTGGGCACATAAATCGGTTTTTCAATTCTTTAATTTAATATGTCGCATAAATGACCCAAAACTTCCAAGAAACGGTTCCAGCAGGAAAATAGTTTTGCAAAAATTTTGACATCATAGTTGAGCCGTTTTCTGAATGTACTCCTATGTCTAATATTTGGACAATCCATTTACATTTTAAACACTATTATGTGAAACGTAATATTTTGGTCATTTTATAAGTTCAAACAAAAAAGAATCTGCAAGAGTAATTCCTCGCCTGCATGAAACAGAAAATGACTTTCCAGGTCTACCATCTGGATGCACGGCGTCGCGCCAATTCTCCATCCAGACTTTCTTGCATTTCGTAGTAGACAATAAATTACATCAGGAAACTATTCACTATTGAACGCTTCCGACGCCAAAGAAAGTTTTCCATGGAATATTCATCTGGATATCTGCAGGTGGGTGCTCGGAACCGATCCGGGTCTGGACCCATTAGCGGCAGTGTTGGGCTTTCTGGGATATATCCATCAAGCGGGCGAGTGGCGGCCGCGAGGCGCTAACCGAGACATTTGCCACAGACAGGTGGCCTCCCACGCGCCCCAGCTTATCCAGGATCGGGCTAAGTGAGCAAAAAAATCCTGGAAACCTGCATCTGCTTATAAATATGCGACAGTTGAAAAACCGCGTTTAATGTGTTCTTCAGGACGTTCTACTCGTTCCACTTTGGTGTTTGCCAGAAAATTCCATAAACGTAGCATCGGAACATCTACATGTATGCTACAAGCAGCAATAAATGTTGAAAATAAAATGGATATCCCAGAGCCCCAGAAATGGTATCAGTATTTAGGCTGATTAACTCACTTCCCCTATAAGTTCCTATCAGATAACAAGCTGTGTTTACCTATGAGCTCCTCATTTCCTTATTAAAGGTCTAATGATATACCGGGTGCTAAGCCATGAAATGCAAATATGCTAAAGAACTGCTTAGAGTGTAATTTTAGCTTAGAGCTTTATTGGTTCGCACATTCCTTAAGAAAGTAATTGATCTTCGAATAGAGCGATTTTGAGTTACTTTGAAGAACACCTTCAACGAGGAGTTGGAGACACTTCTGGAATTTTAAATATGCCAACCACCACTGCCTGAAGAATATTATCTCGAAACGAATTGCATCCCTACAATTTCAAAAGGAACGTAGGAATGGATTGGATTCGTCCTGACAATGATGGTATTCCGAAAGCCAGTTTTTGAAGACGTTTATTAAGAATAAGTAAATATAACTAAATAAATTTTGCAATCAAGTTGCATAAAATTTGCAATGTTTGTAATACAATTTATTCAAAATGCTAAACTTTACCACTCTATAGAAAGCACCATTTAGGTGTGGTATACTTATACAACATTTATTCTCTGTTCGTGCTCCGTTGCTGGATTGTTTAAAGATTATTTCCCAGTTATGTATTAGGCACTGAGGTCTCTCGATTTAAGTCCACTGGGTCATTCTTAATGGGGGTGAAGAGCACGGTTTATTCGCCTGAAATTAACATAAAAAGAACTACAAAATAGAATATTGAACATGTCTGACGAAGTAAGAGCTTTCTTTCATACTGGTCGGAKRGTAATTTTAATTCTACTAGAATTTTTAGTTTTTWAARGTTCTGCAAATATCCCAACAATGCGCTAGCACTGATTTTGGAAATATTCTTTAATTTCATACTTTACAAGTAATAAACCTTGCGGAATTAATTTTGAGTTTGTATTTAATGATTTATTTATTTTGAKCAACTCTTTCTTAAAATATTCCTTAAACTTTGCACTTGAAGCAAGCCAATTGGGTAAAACTGCTTCATGGAGCCAAAATACAGCTTTAAATATTCTAAAGGTTTTTCTTTAAACTGCCAAAATACAAAAAAATGTGGATTGTTTTAGTCAAATTGCAGAGAAACCAAAACCGCACATTTGCAAAATTTTCTAGATGTTTTTTTATTCATGTTATAAATACAAAAAGTGTAAAAACATTCTTTTTACTAAACCGCGTTTCGGTATGCTAAAAGGCCGCTTTTTACTGGCTTTTTTCTTAAAAGTTTGAAAACTATGTTAAATCGCGCACAACGTACTCAAAATCTATTACTGTGTAAAACACAAATTCTCAATATTATATATTTTATGTTAATATTAATTCACCGATAGCATTGACCGAATTGTAAATTGAAAAACGAAACTGGTATGGTTTGCTGCACTTTTTTGGAAAACTTACCATTCATTAAAACGCATTCTAATTCTCCAAATTACCTCAGTATATTTGCAAATGTGTGAATTGAGACTTAGAGGACATTTCAGCAAAATGCGCTGGAACAAAGAGATATTCATTATTTTCGATACGAAGCACGCGATTATGCCGGTTTTGCAGTTAATCCCCTCTGGCTATAATTGCAGGGGTAATTAGGAATTTTTTCTTTTTTGCTCAACTAAGGCTTAAATTTGCAGCCAGTTATACGGTTTCTACAGGGTGTTTCAAATTTGACGTTATGAAAAGTTGCAAGAATTTTTTTTTCATTTGTTTGGTGAAAATTGTGACAATCGAAGGTCCAAGTTTGATCATATTTGACTATTGAGTCTGTTTTGTTATAGCAAAGTACAAAATTTTCTTCACAAATCCGTCCAAAAAGTTTGATTTTTTATTCGAATGAATAAGTTACATTGTGGTCTTTATTAATTTGTATTATTAAGGCAAAAAATTATCGCAAGTCTTCTAAAGGAATGGACAAATTTTTGACCATGGGCAACAAAGGTTTCTTCATGGCCAACGATATTTTCTCACATTTTATTTTATTTTAATTAAGTGAGAATTTCTGGTTCACTGGATTTTGCTTAACAGAAACATTTTATGAAAATGGTTTTAGCATATTTGCAACTGAGTTAGCAAACAAACCGTGTTTTCAATAAATAGAAACTCTGCTATTGATGTTGCTTCATGTATAAAGTAGCCTCCCTTTATAATCCAAGTCTTGAGAATTTTACTAATTATGGTTCTATCTGTCGTTGCCAAAAGCTTTTTGATGATCAGAACCATAACTATTGCAGACAGTTTTTTCAGCATTAATTCATTCGAATTAATGATCATATTAACGATATAATTGAACTGGGAGCATTAAAGATCGCCCCGGGTGCCATTTGAATTGCTGAATATAAACAATGGCAAAGGTTCAGAAAAGTATGTTTTTTTGCAAAAGATAACGCCGGCGGAGTTCCTATCAGAACAGCACGGCGCTTATTAATAATTTTAAAGCGGCAGCTCTGGATCGGTCTGGATAATGGCCTATCCCCTTGAACTGGATGGAAAGCAGGCAACGGGCGCTGTTAGCTCATGGAAACAGGGTCGGAATCAAAATTTGCCCACATAAATCTTGTGCAAAAACTTGAATTCCAAAATGCGGCTATAAATCAACTCATGAATTATTAGCAGACATTTTTGTACAGTTTCCATTTTATCGAGTGAAACCAGTTCGTATTGAGAATTTTTACTTGCTGATCCTAAGTTTTCGGCAACGGAAACAAAGATGGAAATTCACAAGTCAAACAATACTCACTAATCAAAGTGCTTATATGATTTAACGCGTTTCTGCTTAAATGGAGTTTTAAACGCATACAAAGAAAGTTGCAATTGCGCAAACTAATTGCAAAATTTTCACTAAAATTGCTATTTTTTCTTCAGTACTATGCCATGAGGCGAAAGGAACATTCTTCGCATAGTATATGTGATGATCGATTTAATAATCGAGTATTTTTATACACGTGTAAAGTGATTTTTTTGTCTTTCTCGCCTTCGTATCAAAATATGAGGATACAATTAACTTTTTGTTTATTCCAATGGAAAAACTTGCACAAAATTGTTGATTTCACTTCATTAAATGTAAGTGTCTTTGTTATACACAATGGCTTCTCAAGGTTTAGATGGAAATATTCTTCAAAAGAAAATCAAAAGATACGTTTTGCACTTTTTTAGTCAGCGGTTTACACAATCCGGTTAGCGGTTACAAAAATTTTTAAATTCATATAAAAACTGTTTAAATAATTTCATCATAATTTCAAATTTTCAGTTTTCTAAGAGAATTTTGCTTTCCCCGCAAATGACCTTCTTTGTGAGAAGATTTTGGTATATGGATAATGTAGATACAAATCAAATTTAAATTTAAAAAAATACTTTTTGATTTAAAAGAAGAAGGTTTTAAAAGATATCACACTAACCTCGGTAGTCTTGATGGTTCAATTTGCTTGCTCAAATTGTTGGTTTTATTTGAGTGAATATGTAAGCAGAAAAGTCCAATTTGAATCTGAATCACTTGGTTAAACTGAGATGCAATATTTTTAATTCCCTATACCTGGAGGAACGAGACTTTTCACTAACTCGTTTCCTGATTACAACGCTCAACTGTTTAAGATAAATACTGGGACGCCTTATATATTTTTCCAAACTGTAGTTTTTCAGTGGACATACGTGAGGTGCGTAATGCGATGAATACTAAATTAGCCACACCATTTAATTACTTTCAAATGTACAGTCTTTAAATATCAATTAAAACTTCAGTTTAGCTCGAATAGTAGACGACATGCTCTTGCTTACATGCTAATTTGCTAATTTCTGTACATATGAAGAAAAACTATCAGGAAACCGATGAGCCAACATTAGCAAAAAAGTTTCTAAGCTAATAAACTTGAAGGGACTACGCTCGGGTTTCTCAGCTACTTAGATTTAAGCTTTTCCTAAAAGGTTTTGAGAACTTCGAGTATTAATCCCTCAAAGTTTTTATATCGATAAGTTGGCTTAAACTAATTTCCGAAAGTTCACCGTACGAATCGTACATTGGACATTCTGATGTAATTATTGTGTCGTTTCGGGGTTCCGAATGTTATTTAAAATATATGTTTTTTTGTACAAAACAAAGTACACTAATTTCTCAATAAAATCAATAGGCAATAGGCAATCCTTGCCAATTCTTGAAAACTAAGCCACCCTGTATGTACGTAGAGGTACTCATAACTGTTAAAACTATCATTTCATTTCGAATTTTGTCCAAGCTTTAAATTCAAATCAATATTAAATGCATGCGGGGGATTTTTTATATTGCCGGAAACTAATATTTGATTTGTTAATTTAAATGAAACATTTATACAGGGTGCTTCCAATTTGATGGCGATGCAGATGAAGTCATGTTTTGTTAGACCTAGAAAACTGTCCATGTAAAAAAATGTTTCTGTTCTTGAATTGTTTACTACTTAGCCCAGAAATGAGGTATAAAGTCTGTAAATGAATTAAAAATGGTTTTTCCAAATTCACAAAACAAACTTATTTATTATTTATTTAACTAATTATTAGGAAGAAATTTGTTTTCCTGTTCATTATAACAGTGACAAAATACTAAAGGATTTTTTACGCCCATAGCTGTAAACATTTCGATTAACGATTAACTTCTATCCAATTAATAGATAATTGTATAAGTTTTACTTCACGTATTCGTCGAAAGGAAAGCCAGCACCTTTGCATATGGTGATTACCTGTTTAAGCACCCTGTATATTTTATGTTCAGCAGGTATGTTGTTGGTGGGAAGCAACAAAATAATTTGTGTGAAAGCAAGTGGGAACAAAAGAAAAAAACACATAAGGATAGGAAATAATTAGCAAATATGCTAGGAATCCGGATAGCCATTATAGGCAAGGCTCGCAAACCCTGATATGTCGAAATCGATTTGAGTGGATTAAAGGGGAAGTATTGATGTCTTTGTGAAGTCACGGCTAATTGAACCTCGGCAGTTTAATTGGCTAAATGATGGGAGACTTTTCGGAAATGCATGAAAAGTCGCTCTAATGAGCTTCGGATGTGTAACGTGAATCCTGCCTTGTTTAAAATGTTTATGATTAATAACGTAATACGAGGAGTAGTGGTATAAAAACCGGGCGCTTCAGAAAATTTTACTCAGGTATAATCGCCTGGAAACGGCCAGCATAGGCTGCAGCAAGGGTCTACTAATTTAAATGCAAAATACTCAATATCTGGAGACCCCATTGCGATTTAGGGGCGTTTAGGGACCTTATCGCGTACTGCGGAACCCTTGATGCAGAACAACAGCTTCTTTGGTGGCGTAATCCTAAATCGTAGTCGTATATGCTTTTGACGCCGCGACGCCGACGCCTCCGACGTAGACGGGATCTCATCGCAAACTCAGCTTGACTGCCGCTTCTGATGCAGTCATATTTTTTGCTCTTAACAGAAGCTACGGCAGTGGAAACTTATTCGGCTTTTTCAGTTGCGTTCACCGTTTTGATGCCACTTAAGCACCTCAGTATGAGGGGGGCATAAGTGCTTTGAATTCTGAATTGAACTTACAAGCTTATAAGGATTTCATTCATTAGCATCTGGTCTCATGCCTGCAGAATAGTCAAGCAATGACACATAGGGGAAAAAATTGTTGTTGATATAATGGCATAGTATATTATTCAAAGCAGCGAATTTACGGGCAAAATAATTGGGGAAAAAATATATTAAAGCAATTTTGAAGTTGGTAGGAATAACAACTAAAATCACGGATTTTCAACTTTGTATCCTGACTGACCCCGGACAGTAGTTTTGACTCTTCTGAACGGCTAAAAATAGAAAAATTTTCCGATCCCATTTATGAAAAATTCAAACCTTTCTCTCGCAAGCCATAAAATACGGAAAATATGTTAAACTTGCACATTTGAAGCCGTTAAAAATGTATTTAGACACTTTTTTGACATTATACAGTGTGTTTGCTATCATGGAAATTTTTCTAGGAGAATTATGAGAAGTTAAGTTCTCATAAAAATAGGAATCTACAAAATAAAACCACAATAATACATTAAGCAACTACTGGCTGGTGTGCACGGAAATACAAATTTCTGGAATTAAGATTGAAAACTTATTTAACTCATTTTCAAGATTGACTGTTTACTCACGAAAATTCCAGGTCGAAAACGCCCATTAGTACGGCCTTTTTCTAAATTGTACTTCCCAAATATGCCCTTAAAATGCATGCCAATTTGTTATACAGTATTCCTCCAAGTTGGAATCATATGAAAAATATTATTATTTTATAACATATTTGGGAAAATATGTATGTATACAATTTCTGCATGGTCTGAATCCTAAAATGCAACTAAAATATTTTTTTTCCAGGTTGTAAGGTTTGTAAAAAATTATCTTCGCCCAACAGTATCTTTGTATTTGACAAGATCAAAAACTGTTATTAAAAAAAGTTTAATTTTAGTTGCAATGGAAAAATTATTTTTCCTTTTTGGAATCCTATGTCTACCATAAAAATGCAAATTTAGGGTATGCAACCTAGGATGCTCTGACATACAATAATAATTAAATAAAATTAATGAAATCAATTGTCAATAAAATCATTAAAAGTAATTCAGTATGTATAAAAATGAGTGAACAGCAAACCTAATATTTTTTTCTCAAATAAATGTGATTGTATAGTCAGACGGGGTTTTCAGATCTAATCAACTTTTTTTAATAACAAGTTTCGATATTGTCCGAAGTAAAGGTACTTTTTTACTCTTGGGCAAAATTCGTAGTTTTTTACAAACCTCGTAAAGGCCAAAAAAAAGTGGAAAGTTGCATTTTGGGCTTAAGACCCTGCGGAATTTCTTTTAAGGAATAACCTGTTTTCTAGAAATACTGTACATTCAATATATTTATATTTAAAAACGGTTATACCGAAGAGTGACAGTAGTTTGAGCATCCCAAAATTCTTTGTCAGCTATTCATTTTCATGCCTTTTCTATTCTAAGCTATTTCATTGAAAGTTTGTTTTTTATAACATCAATAAGTTGGAAATATGTATGCCTCTGTCATTTACAAATTTTCTTTTTGCTCGGCCATAGAAC
>NW_026018508.1:6711867-6720365 GCF_020466585.1 Dendroctonus ponderosae
CATTTCATTGGAACACTCGCCTCCTTAGCTGATTTGCAAAAATTCTTGGAAAACTTTTTGAAGCTTCGAATTACGGACAAAACCCTTATAATGATTTTTAGGTTTTTTTCATTCAACAAGAAAACTCTTTGACATTCTTTGGACTTAGTTCTGTTGCTGGAAAATCTAGATTACTTTTCTTTAGTTGTTTAAAAAAAGCAGTAAAACGGTACTCAGAAAAAATGTTAACGATGATGCCGAAATTCCAGTCTCGGGTCTCATAAAGCTTTAATAAATCACTTATAATTCATGAACCGATGAGTTATAACTCGTTGACTGAGGGAGCGGCAACAACTCAATAGCGCAACTCAACACAGTGTTACCCAAGCCTATTTTAATCTACTCGTGCTTCTCCTTTAGTTATTTATCCTTCTTGTAGTGTTACGCTTTACTTTAACAAAGGTCTAACTCGAAAATATTTTTTTTAATAATTTTTTTTACTTCCTTCAGGTATGTCATCTTCGTACTTTTAGTAACTATTCCTGATATATAAGCTTCCTTCAACAGAAGCCTTTCCGATGTCAGTTCAGTCTGTCGCTATTTTCCGATATTTTAAATTCCGATTTACCCGTAATTATCCCCCTTAGTCCATAAGATATTTTTTCATTTTTATTAGAGTTGATGGATCATTTAGCTTTATTATGTTGCATTAGGTTCTTTCCACTAAAAATCAATCGGGGAGTTTAATATTAGACTAATCCTGTTGTTGCAACAAGACAAATTTATTGCACAGTACACAAACAAGATTATTTACTCACTTGACTTGGCTGTGTTTCGCTTAAATTATAAAGAATTAGAGCTTCTTCAGATATAAACATTCTCATTAGAACGGCAAAATTATGGCCATGTCCCAAAAAAGGCTTTCGTACTTTTCCTCGTTCTTGCGATATAAAGGATTGCCATATTTTCGTAAGTTCTACAACAGTTTTCGACGCTGTAGAATACATTGTCTGATTTAAACAAGAAAATTTCCACGCCAAACGGCTTTGAAACTGTTTCCGTTGTGAGGGCCGTAGTCCCTAACATTTTCCACTCGAATCTGCCTGGTGCGGTCCGCTTTCGTTCCTCTTTTTTCCACTCCGCCCGTCTCGGTGGTCGTTTTGCAGACCGCCGTGCTCGCTTCGGGTTAATGACGACGGCACACGTCCTGAGGGAGCATTGAGGGATGTTTGCCGCCTCCTGACCCTCGCACCATCCTTTGCAAAATAACCCCGAACCCAAATTTATTTCCCGGCGCAAAAGTAGCATTAAACGGAGATGCTATTAAATAGTGTAGAGAGGGCGTGAAAATTTTCTCTTATTGATTGATTCATTACCATTTGGCCGGATATTAGGTCTTGGATCGCTTAGGATACACATTTTGCATTCCTCTAATCAGCACAGCTCATTATAATTAGCCAGGTGAGTTTCGTATCCACTTTACTTAGCGCTGCATCTAATGCCACGATAGGATTGTAAGTGCAAACATCCCGCATCCATAAGATTTAATCGTAAAAGTGCAAAGATGCTAAACGCAATTAATGTGTGCCTAATTTGTGCAGAATTTTCATTTTATGTGCAGGATGTGGTTTGGTAATCGCCCACCTGTAGTCTGAAGGGATAGTTAGTTTTCCGTTCATTGGAATGAATGTTGAAAATATATATTTATCCGCGAATAAAATGGGTAAAAGAAGATTCTCATGTCGATAAATATTTTTTTCTTGTTTAAACATTTAGAATTAGATTAAAGTTAAAGTAACAAAAGCGCGGGAAACTGTATTTAAAATGCGTTTTGATAAACTAATTAAGCAAGCAAGCAAGACTTTACTTTTTTTTACAATCATTTTCAATTGAGCTTTCATTGTGAGCTTAAAACTCGTTCACTCGGTGACATTAATGTATTGACATCTAATGCCATGACTCGAAACCCGCAAAAATGTCATTGTCTGAACAATTGAATGTCACACGTCACAGTCTCGTGACGTTTGTCACATACCAAAATTGTTTAATATTCGCCAGTTCGATGGGTCCAGACGCCCCGTCGTGGTTAAAATTAGAACTACAAATTTGCCATTTGTTTTGTTGAAATTGGTGTCACATTGATGTTTACATCTGATTGCAATTTGTTTTGTTTTGTTCTAATCAATTTTTGCAAGCTGTTAAAGAAATAGGAACAGATCGAAAAGTGTGTAAGTATTGTTTCATGTCATAAATGTCACCAACGCCAATAAATAAACAAGTCTGGCAAGTCTCAACTGTCAACGAGTAATTTGACGTTTTGCAGCGCCACCATCGGTAGTTGAACTCGCGAAAACCACAACATGGCACTGGCGGCTGTCACGGCATTAGATGTCACGACATTAATATCACCTTGTTAACGAGCTTTTAGAGTTTTGCCTTAAAATGTATCATAAAACCAGAAATTTTTTCTTAATAAAAGTTAGATCATACCGTCTTCTGAGCTAAAGAATGTCACAGTCCCGTTAGTACTTGACCAAAAGGATGCTCATACGGGTCACTCTGTATAATAATTTAATAAATAACGAACTAATTTAAAATTTACGTTACAAAATCAACTTTTTGGTCATAACTGTTCTAATCTTGGATCGATTTGAACAGCTGATCTAGAGCTCATGTTGAAGCTTAAACTTTATAGACAATTTCGGACGAAAGCTCGGTATACAGGGTTGCATGGAAAATTATCAGAATTGCCTTTGAGATTCGAACTGTGTGAAAAGTTTTAGTTTCAATATGAACTCTAGCTTATGAAATCGGGCTCATCTAAAAAAATGCATCACTACAAGGCCAAAATGCAATTTTTGAAACAATTTTGTAAATAAACTAGATTCGTGAAAAATAAAAAAAACTTTTTTAAGATGCCAGAGAGCTCTTAATGAATGTGCTGGTGAAATACAAAAAAGCGTTTTTCTGTCCAACGGAGAACACGTGGAACTTTCATCAGTTTTGCATTGTTTTATTTTCCACCATGTAAAAATTTGATCTGAAGCACAAATTTTTGCAAAAACAGGCACAGACCGAAAGAGAATTGCACTGAAAACGCTTAAAACAGAAATAGAATCGCTCACAGCAAACAGAATTTTCCCAATTTCAACATTAGTTGAAATTTGTAGAGGTCTGCTAAATGGTTATTTTTATGGAACGTGTTACAACGTTGCAGTTTCACTTTGGTATTAGGTTCCAAAATGCGGTTCCAGACGGAACATGTTGCTTTTAACAATTTTCATTAAAAATTCGCAATGATGATGATGGTAGAAATATTGATAATAAATAATGATTAGGTTTATTAAAAAAGCAATTCTTCTTCTTCTTTCTTAAGCGTTAGCCAAAATTAAAAATGCATGGAAACCAAAAATTGTCCTGAAAAAACTAGTTCTTAAATTAGCGCTTTTTAAAGAGACTTAAGAAGAGGGATTGAACTTGTTGACATCTATGAATGATGATAAGATATAAAAAAATGAAACAGTGTTATTAACTTCGAGTGAAACTGGTGATTATTTATTGACAAAACATCATCTGAGTGTAAAAAAATTGGTAAAAATTGAACCTGCATTTACTTATTTAGAACTCTTGAATTAGGGATTTTCAGACAAAAGTGATCAGAAAAACAGACATGTTTAGCTCGATTTAATCAATTCTTAGAAATTGACTCTGTACTTATAATGACGCGATAGATTCGAACGTTTGTTATTATAGAATAAAAATCGACGCAAATAAAACTGAATCGATAAAACCTAAACGTGAATTCAAGGTGCCCTGGATATTGATCACACCGCACTAAATACTGTGATAGTAAATTTTAAATAAACAAAATGTCTTAGTCCAAGACAAGCAAAAGAGCTACAATTGCAATCAATCATTCAACTTTAAAGGAAATTACTGGAAAAATCGGTGAAACGAGCACTCTGAAACGACTGAACGGTATTTTCAGTCGGAGACCTGGTGCAAACGGACTATCCAAGAGTGGGCGTCGGGACGCGCGTGCCTACGATATCAGTGATTGACATGCACACTCCCTTCCGCCCTCGCTGCCGACGCCGCCGATAAAAACACGCGATAAATTCGACGCCACCGGTTTTTCGCTTCGATGGATTGATAATTGGGACCCTTTTTATGGCCTAATTTGCCGGCATCGCTTGTTTCTCGATCGATCGGAAACATTCCTCTGCGTTTTCGATATTTTCATAATTATTGGATAACGGGATTTGTCACGAAAGTTTCGAACCACCCATCTATTAGCTAATGATTTAATGTGCCCTATTTTGCATAATTTTTTTTATATAGTGGGAATGAATTACAGTTGAACACTGGTCATGCAAATTTGCAAAGATCCACAAAAATCAATATTAAAGACTTCCAGTGCAGGCATTGTGCACATCATTTAAATGCAAAAGCATTTTCATTGATTAGACGAGTTTGTCATAATTTCGTAATGTATGACACACCGGTCTTTGGAGACATGGCCATATTTTTAGTTACTTTGAGAGGACGCATTTACACAATATTTAAAGTCGATAAATTTTACTTGATTTAATGATTGTTTTTATGCATTATACGAGAAACAGGTAAATCGTGAAATTTTTAAATTTTGAAATCGTGAGAGCACGAGTTTGTAAAATCCTAGACCTCTTATATTTTTCAGAACTTTTCAGATTTATGACATTTTTTTAGTTTTTCTCTTCACAATACAATGTTTGGCGCAACAAATATTCAATTAATTCCAATATTTATAAGTTTCTTAGTAGCATATGATACACATTTCTTTTGGAGCTGTTTTGAGTCCTTATTCTTTGTCCTCATTTACAACCGCACTTACAAACTCTTTTGTAGTTTCCGTTTCTGCATAATATCTCTTTACAGCTTATATTTTTATGTTTTCTTTTTGTAAACGTTTTGAATTTTTCGCAATTTAACTTGTTAAGTTTCCATAACATTTTTCTTTTTTGATATTTACTATAAACTACAAGCTAAATTAATTCGCATTTTCTAATATTTCGCTGTTCATATTGTTGACTATATTTTCGCAGTTCCACCGTGGAAATTCATATCTGTTACAGGAACTACTGCAGTTATAACTGAACAGTGTATGAGATACAGTTATGTAATAACAGTTAAAAGTTACAGTCAATACGTGGCCAAATTGAAGAAAGTAATTTTATGAGCCCGGAAAATGATTCGTTTCAAATATACAGGGCGTTGAAAAAATGTTTGCTTGTATATAATTTCATGATTTTTAGTTGATATTTCCGAAATTTGACTGGTATTTTCAGAACTAAGCCGCTAATTGGACCATAAATAGACAAAATTTATTATGCGGAGTAGCGTACTGGCGGACAATCTGACCAATAAGTTTCTGAAATAACTTGTTTTTCCAATTTATTTTTACTATTCTGTTTATGCCTATCAATGCTTATTCGGTCATAACTTATTTGCATTGCGACTTTATCTTCGTGTGTATTGTTTTTGAGACAAAATTAAAACGCTGAATTTTTTCTATTGTTCCATGCTTCCAGCAGAACATAATTATTAATTAAAACTGCGACAAAGTTCAGCAATCAGAATTGCACGAAAATCATTCAGACGACTTTTTTTGCACATATTTTTCAATATAACGATTTTTCAATTTCAATATAACAATTTAGTTTTCAATATAACGAATAACACATAAAGAGGTCACGTCAATTTTTTAGTAAACCTAAAACCTTCTGTGTACTGAAATGCAATTAGTGTCAGAATTTTTTTCAGATAACTTTGAGAAAAACCCCTTCAAGTTTGACTACGTACTTGAAAAATTCACAGTAAATTAACTGCTTCCATAAAATGCACAAATTTTCTATCCTGTGCATTTTTTACCATTATATTGTTTGCAGGAGAAACTATTTTCTTTATTCTTCACTACAATGTGATAGTGTATGACAGACATGTATTTTCGGGCATTCACTTATTCTTTTATTCAATTTGTTATTAAGAAATACGCCTTTTATATAATCTTCAGAGATGTATAACTTTTTTATTACCTTTCGATTGCTTTTGTGCATGTTTTCTTGAATAAACTAATAAATCGTAAAGAGCATAATCAAACATTTGTTTCATTTTATTTTCAATCTATATTTTTATCATCTTTTCAACTTTCTTTCTATTTTCTACAATTTTGAATTTACTTTTGCTTAAATACATGGGTAGTAGTTATAAGTTCGTGGTATATGACGTACATTTTACACATTGACTTTTTCGCATTCATTTCTTTCCTCCTTAATTTTTTTATTTTTATGACCAAATGAATCACCATAGGTCAAAAAACGTAAAGTTACGTAGTTTACAATTTCTTCATATTTAGAAAGAACAAGAATATGTAAAAACATCGAAATTTGACTATCTTTCATCATTTTTGTTAAAAATGTTGACTTGTTTTTTTGCCTTTACAAAATTTTTGTTTCAGAAATAAATTTCGTACGTTATGGCACACGTTTACTTGCAGACAAGCTTTTTTATTTTAGTTATCAGTAAAAATTTGCCTGCTCCCTTCAAACAGTTAACATACAAAATAGTTTACCGTTTACTGCATTATATGCATACTATTTGTGCATATGAGAAATTAAATATTTCGAATTATTTGCCAAGATTTAAAGTCATTCGTGACTTGATCAAAAATCTCGGCTCGTAAAAAGTTGACTCATACCGTTGCTGGGTTTAAAACTACACCTACGACGCAAAGTCCGATATTTAGGATGCAGGAGTTGCTACTTTACATACGAGCGAAGAGTAAAAATGGCTGTTTTGCAGAAAACCGCTTTGTAAACAGATTGTGGGATTCTTAGCAATTCAAATCGTGCCGAGGACTTGAGCTAGCGCCGAAACACGTATCTTGGCGGAATAAATCACACTTTGTCCTGGATTATCTGCTGATTCCGCTACTCCAGGATTAAGGCAAACAACGCACATTTATTTTGTATTTCACGGCGTGATTATTCCCTTTTTGTTCCACGGATTTGGCTCCAGTTCAATGGTTTAGCTTGGCGCTTTAGGCCTCCTGCACTAACTAGCTGAAAGCGCTGCTCATTTTGGGCTGTTTGTTCTAAATCATTAAAACGAATTTAAATTTTTCAAACTCCAAGTTAAAATTGCATGATTTAAAAACACTGTTATCCACATTGGTTCTATTTGATGGCTTCATGTCGATCATTTTTCTAAAAGTAGTTTTTTTCTGATCTTCACAAACTCTTGAGTTTAAGGAATGGAGACACAGCATATTTTTGAAATAATATTTACTACAATTGATACAATAATGAGGAATTAATTTACTGAATGGAAATGGAATGGGGATGATAGTTAAGTTAATTGAAGTAGACGTAAAAATTTGCTAAACATAGACAGAGAGTTTAAGAAAGTATGATAGTGAGGCCAAAAAACGTTTATTTTATAAGAATGATTTGAAAGCGATTGAGCTTTTGGGATGCAGTGAATGTGGTCAAGTCTTCGGGGCGATACATTGATTCATAAAAAAATATTTGGAAATTGTTATCGGCTCGACAAGTTTTTCGCAAGTTGTTGAAAATTAGTCAATCAAGGTAGAATCACGGAATTAAATTGCTTGAAGTGAGCTAATAAAGGCTGATAATATAATTAGCTTATGGTCTCTGCATTTTACGAACTTCTTTAATTCCACCTACTGTAAAATGTAATTACAATGATCTTATGTCTCTTCGACTATAAAACGTATAAGTTAAAAGAACGTAATGGGATAAAGAAAGTGTGCAAAATATCCAGGTGGAAATTTTTTTTATTCCAAATTGACCACTGAAGGAGCAAATCAGACGCAGCAGTGTCACAAAATAGTTTAGATTATTTTACACAAAAAGATTATACAATAAAATCAAATGTTTTGATAAATTAATGAGAATATTTCTCGTATTTCAGGTTGGGTAATTATGAATTTTTCTACATAATCAGTGGATCGGTTCGAACGAAACAAATCAACCCCGTTTAGTGATATTGTCAGAGCGTTTTTTTCTCTGCAGATCACTTAAATGATACTACCTTTTTCTTGCTTAATTAGCAAGACGACGAAATTTTCAATAAAGTAGAAAAAAATTTCTATTAAAGCATAGTGGAGTTAATCGAGAAGTACGCTTCCCTTTCTTACCGCGCAACTAGGTAAAGTTGAAGAAAAATTCACTTCTCGCTGAGCAAATTGGTTAGTGAAATTAAAAACTGAAAGCCAAAGAAAGCCCAAAACAGGCGAACATTTACTGAAAGCAAAATTCAACATTTTCGTCGGTCAAGAGTATAACTGAAGATTTGCAATGTCTGTTATATATAGAAAATGCATAAATTATGTCTCATACTCATAATCAAGGAGTATGCATTAACCGAGTTGAAAAAGTTGCATTTTAGTATTGACTTTTTTTTTTTTTAATTTTATTATTATAGCAATCTAGTACAGTATACTAATAAGCCATTTG
>NW_026018508.1:6720465-6721485 GCF_020466585.1 Dendroctonus ponderosae
ATATGATTAGGAACTTGGCGTGATTGTAGAAAATTCCGAGTTTCTGACACTTTTTTGTCATTTCAGAAATGGTTAGAACAGAGACCAGCATTAGTGTCTACAGTAGAATACGTTTCATCTAAATCGTCATCTTTCTCATTATCGCTTAAAGCTGTAGATGATGTTACGGAGTCTATAATTTGCTCATCGGTCAACATTTCGCTTGTAAGAATGCCATTATCAATGCTCAAATATCCGAAGAAATTGAAATCACTCAATTTGGTTTTAACATGTTCTTCGACAACATTGGGACATCTTCGTCTGTGTCATACTCGTAGTCAGAGTCTTTATACTTTTCTAACCATTCGTTAAGTGGAATTTCATCGTCTCGTTCATCATCATTTTCTTTTCTTACAAATCCACCATGCTTAAAGCAATTTGCAATGGTTTTTCGGCTAACTTTTTGCCAAGCTCTATGAATGAAATTGACCGCATCTAAGAGATTTATAGAAAATGTTTCATTTTTCTCGTTCGCCTCTAACATTTTCATAAGAAGAGTTTTTCACCGGCAGACTGTCCAACAATTTTTCGACTGCTGATATTATGCCTTTTCTTGAAACGCTCTACCCAACTTCAAGAAAAAACAAACTCTTTGTTTTTCATTTTACTCCCCATTTCACTAGTATTTTCTTGCAAAACACTGCCACTTATGGGAACGTTTTCTTGTTTTTTTTGAGTAAACCACTTAATAAGTCCTTTGTCAATCTTTTCATGTGCAGATAATTTTAACTTCCTACATCTAACAATTTTGTCAGACGCTGATAAAATGTTTTCTCTGTTTTTCCATATTGTTGCAACAGTAGACTTTCCAAGTGCTAATTCCTTACACATGTCACTCTGCTTTACTCCACTTTTTATTTTGTTAATAATCTCGTGCTTTTCATTTAGTGAAAAAGCTTTGCGTTTTTGTTTTTCCATTCTAAAACGATTTACATTCTTCCATTCTATAACTCTCACTAATATAAACAACTCCGCACGATT
>NW_026018508.1:6721585-6727174 GCF_020466585.1 Dendroctonus ponderosae
AGAGGACATTTCAGCAAAATGCGCTGGAACAAAGAGATATTCATTATTTTCGATACGAAGCACGCGATTATGCCGGTTTTGCAGTTAATCCCCTCTGGCTATAATTGCAGGGGTAATTAGGAATTTTTTCTTTTTTGCTCAACTAAGGCTTAAATTTGCAGCCAGTTATACGGTTTCTACAGGGTGTTTCAAATTTGACGTTATGAAAAGTTGCAAGAATTTTTTTTTCATTTGTTTGGTGAAAATTGTGACAATCGAAGGTCCAAGTTTGATCATATTTGACTATTGAGTCTGTTTTGTTATAGCAAAGTACAAAATTTTCTTCACAAATCCGTCCAAAAAGTTTGATTTTTTATTCGAATGAATAAGTTACATTGTGGTCTTTATTAATTTGTATTATTAAGGCAAAAAATTATCGCAAGTCTTCTAAAGGAATGGACAAATTTTTGACCATGGGCAACAAAGGTTTCTTCATGGCCAACGATATTTTCTCACATTTTATTTTATTTTAATTAAGTGAGAATTTCTGGTTCACTGGATTTTGCTTAACAGAAACATTTTATGAAAATGGTTTTAGCATATTTGCAACTGAGTTAGCAAACAAACCGTGTTTTCAATAAATAGAAACTCTGCTATTGATGTTGCTTCATGTATAAAGTAGCCTCCCTTTATAATCCAAGTCTTGAGAATTTTACTAATTATGGTTCTATCTGTCGTTGCCAAAAGCTTTTTGATGATCAGAACCATAACTATTGCAGACAGTTTTTTCAGCATTAATTCATTCGAATTAATGATCATATTAACGATATAATTGAACTGGGAGCATTAAAGATCGCCCCGGGTGCCATTTGAATTGCTGAATATAAACAATGGCAAAGGTTCAGAAAAGTATGTTTTTTTGCAAAAGATAACGCCGGCGGAGTTCCTATCAGAACAGCACGGCGCTTATTAATAATTTTAAAGCGGCAGCTCTGGATCGGTCTGGATAATGGCCTATCCCCTTGAACTGGATGGAAAGCAGGCAACGGGCGCTGTTAGCTCATGGAAACAGGGTCGGAATCAAAATTTGCCCACATAAATCTTGTGCAAAAACTTGAATTCCAAAATGCGGCTATAAATCAACTCATGAATTATTAGCAGACATTTTTGTACAGTTTCCATTTTATCGAGTGAAACCAGTTCGTATTGAGAATTTTTACTTGCTGATCCTAAGTTTTCGGCAACGGAAACAAAGATGGAAATTCACAAGTCAAACAATACTCACTAATCAAAGTGCTTATATGATTTAACGCGTTTCTGCTTAAATGGAGTTTTAAACGCATACAAAGAAAGTTGCAATTGCGCAAACTAATTGCAAAATTTTCACTAAAATTGCTATTTTTTCTTCAGTACTATGCCATGAGGCGAAAGGAACATTCTTCGCATAGTATATGTGATGATCGATTTAATAATCGAGTATTTTTATACACGTGTAAAGTGATTTTTTTGTCTTTCTCGCCTTCGTATCAAAATATGAGGATACAATTAACTTTTTGTTTATTCCAATGGAAAAACTTGCACAAAATTGTTGATTTCACTTCATTAAATGTAAGTGTCTTTGTTATACACAATGGCTTCTCAAGGTTTAGATGGAAATATTCTTCAAAAGAAAATCAAAAGATACGTTTTGCACTTTTTTAGTCAGCGGTTTACACAATCCGGTTAGCGGTTACAAAAATTTTTAAATTCATATAAAAACTGTTTAAATAATTTCATCATAATTTCAAATTTTCAGTTTTCTAAGAGAATTTTGCTTTCCCCGCAAATGACCTTCTTTGTGAGAAGATTTTGGTATATGGATAATGTAGATACAAATCAAATTTAAATTTAAAAAAATACTTTTTGATTTAAAAGAAGAAGGTTTTAAAAGATATCACACTAACCTCGGTAGTCTTGATGGTTCAATTTGCTTGCTCAAATTGTTGGTTTTATTTGAGTGAATATGTAAGCAGAAAAGTCCAATTTGAATCTGAATCACTTGGTTAAACTGAGATGCAATATTTTTAATTCCCTATACCTGGAGGAACGAGACTTTTCACTAACTCGTTTCCTGATTACAACGCTCAACTGTTTAAGATAAATACTGGGACGCCTTATATATTTTTCCAAACTGTAGTTTTTCAGTGGACATACGTGAGGTGCGTAATGCGATGAATACTAAATTAGCCACACCATTTAATTACTTTCAAATGTACAGTCTTTAAATATCAATTAAAACTTCAGTTTAGCTCGAATAGTAGACGACATGCTCTTGCTTACATGCTAATTTGCTAATTTCTGTACATATGAAGAAAAACTATCAGGAAACCGATGAGCCAACATTAGCAAAAAAGTTTCTAAGCTAATAAACTTGAAGGGACTACGCTCGGGTTTCTCAGCTACTTAGATTTAAGCTTTTCCTAAAAGGTTTTGAGAACTTCGAGTATTAATCCCTCAAAGTTTTTATATCGATAAGTTGGCTTAAACTAATTTCCGAAAGTTCACCGTACGAATCGTACATTGGACATTCTGATGTAATTATTGTGTCGTTTCGGGGTTCCGAATGTTATTTAAAATATATGTTTTTTTGTACAAAACAAAGTACACTAATTTCTCAATAAAATCAATAGGCAATAGGCAATCCTTGCCAATTCTTGAAAACTAAGCCACCCTGTATGTACGTAGAGGTACTCATAACTGTTAAAACTATCATTTCATTTCGAATTTTGTCCAAGCTTTAAATTCAAATCAATATTAAATGCATGCGGGGGATTTTTTATATTGCCGGAAACTAATATTTGATTTGTTAATTTAAATGAAACATTTATACAGGGTGCTTCCAATTTGATGGCGATGCAGATGAAGTCATGTTTTGTTAGACCTAGAAAACTGTCCATGTAAAAAAATGTTTCTGTTCTTGAATTGTTTACTACTTAGCCCAGAAATGAGGTATAAAGTCTGTAAATGAATTAAAAATGGTTTTTCCAAATTCACAAAACAAACTTATTTATTATTTATTTAACTAATTATTAGGAAGAAATTTGTTTTCCTGTTCATTATAACAGTGACAAAATACTAAAGGATTTTTTACGCCCATAGCTGTAAACATTTCGATTAACGATTAACTTCTATCCAATTAATAGATAATTGTATAAGTTTTACTTCACGTATTCGTCGAAAGGAAAGCCAGCACCTTTGCATATGGTGATTACCTGTTTAAGCACCCTGTATATTTTATGTTCAGCAGGTATGTTGTTGGTGGGAAGCAACAAAATAATTTGTGTGAAAGCAAGTGGGAACAAAAGAAAAAAACACATAAGGATAGGAAATAATTAGCAAATATGCTAGGAATCCGGATAGCCATTATAGGCAAGGCTCGCAAACCCTGATATGTCGAAATCGATTTGAGTGGATTAAAGGGGAAGTATTGATGTCTTTGTGAAGTCACGGCTAATTGAACCTCGGCAGTTTAATTGGCTAAATGATGGGAGACTTTTCGGAAATGCATGAAAAGTCGCTCTAATGAGCTTCGGATGTGTAACGTGAATCCTGCCTTGTTTAAAATGTTTATGATTAATAACGTAATACGAGGAGTAGTGGTATAAAAACCGGGCGCTTCAGAAAATTTTACTCAGGTATAATCGCCTGGAAACGGCCAGCATAGGCTGCAGCAAGGGTCTACTAATTTAAATGCAAAATACTCAATATCTGGAGACCCCATTGCGATTTAGGGGCGTTTAGGGACCTTATCGCGTACTGCGGAACCCTTGATGCAGAACAACAGCTTCTTTGGTGGCGTAATCCTAAATCGTAGTCGTATATGCTTTTGACGCCGCGACGCCGACGCCTCCGACGTAGACGGGATCTCATCGCAAACTCAGCTTGACTGCCGCTTCTGATGCAGTCATATTTTTTGCTCTTAACAGAAGCTACGGCAGTGGAAACTTATTCGGCTTTTTCAGTTGCGTTCACCGTTTTGATGCCACTTAAGCACCTCAGTATGAGGGGGGCATAAGTGCTTTGAATTCTGAATTGAACTTACAAGCTTATAAGGATTTCATTCATTAGCATCTGGTCTCATGCCTGCAGAATAGTCAAGCAATGACACATAGGGGAAAAAATTGTTGTTGATATAATGGCATAGTATATTATTCAAAGCAGCGAATTTACGGGCAAAATAATTGGGGAAAAAATATATTAAAGCAATTTTGAAGTTGGTAGGAATAACAACTAAAATCACGGATTTTCAACTTTGTATCCTGACTGACCCCGGACAGTAGTTTTGACTCTTCTGAACGGCTAAAAATAGAAAAATTTTCCGATCCCATTTATGAAAAATTCAAACCTTTCTCTCGCAAGCCATAAAATACGGAAAATATGTTAAACTTGCACATTTGAAGCCGTTAAAAATGTATTTAGACACTTTTTTGACATTATACAGTGTGTTTGCTATCATGGAAATTTTTCTAGGAGAATTATGAGAAGTTAAGTTCTCATAAAAATAGGAATCTACAAAATAAAACCACAATAATACATTAAGCAACTACTGGCTGGTGTGCACGGAAATACAAATTTCTGGAATTAAGATTGAAAACTTATTTAACTCATTTTCAAGATTGACTGTTTACTCACGAAAATTCCAGGTCGAAAACGCCCATTAGTACGGCCTTTTTCTAAATTGTACTTCCCAAATATGCCCTTAAAATGCATGCCAATTTGTTATACAGTATTCCTCCAAGTTGGAATCATATGAAAAATATTATTATTTTATAACATATTTGGGAAAATATGTATGTATACAATTTCTGCATGGTCTGAATCCTAAAATGCAACTAAAATATTTTTTTTCCAGGTTGTAAGGTTTGTAAAAAATTATCTTCGCCCAACAGTATCTTTGTATTTGACAAGATCAAAAACTGTTATTAAAAAAAGTTTAATTTTAGTTGCAATGGAAAAATTATTTTTCCTTTTTGGAATCCTATGTCTACCATAAAAATGCAAATTTAGGGTATGCAACCTAGGATGCTCTGACATACAATAATAATTAAATAAAATTAATGAAATCAATTGTCAATAAAATCATTAAAAGTAATTCAGTATGTATAAAAATGAGTGAACAGCAAACCTAATATTTTTTTCTCAAATAAATGTGATTGTATAGTCAGACGGGGTTTTCAGATCTAATCAACTTTTTTTAATAACAAGTTTCGATATTGTCCGAAGTAAAGGTACTTTTTTACTCTTGGGCAAAATTCGTAGTTTTTTACAAACCTCGTAAAGGCCAAAAAAAAGTGGAAAGTTGCATTTTGGGCTTAAGACCCTGCGGAATTTCTTTTAAGGAATAACCTGTTTTCTAGAAATACTGTACATTCAATATATTTATATTTAAAAACGGTTATACCGAAGAGTGACAGTAGTTTGAGCATCCCAAAATTCTTTGTCAGCTATTCATTTTCATGCCTTTTCTATTCTAAGCTATTTCATTGAAAGTTTGTTTTTTATAACATCAATAAGTTGGAAATATGTATGCCTCTGTCATTTACAAATTTTCTTTTTGCTCGGCCATAGAAC